>NC_037676.1:78575520-78772139 GCF_003255815.1 Theropithecus gelada
AAAAAAAAAAAAAAAAAAAAAAAAAAAAAAAAAAAAAAAAAAAAACATCACTAAACAGCTTAACCACATGCAAATTCAAATAACAAATTGGTAAACAAAGAACCTGAGGCTATGTATAATTAATTGCTGAATATTGATGATTTTTCATATTTAACCATGGCAAATTGAAATTAGCATTCCTTGCTTAATTTCAGAAAATGATTTTGAACAAGATAGTTTTAGTTCACTTCTGCTACTAAGAAACAGTCAAAACAACTTTGTGAATTTTGTATACAATTTAAATAATAATATAAGAAGTGTATCCAATTATTTGTCATTAAATTGCTATGAAAATTGAATTCATAGAGAGGTTTTATAGTTACTTAAAATTTAGTATTCCAGATAGGAATATATCTGTTATCAGACAGGTGATATATTTTAAAATAAAAATTATAATATTGGAAATTTTGTGTGACAATTTCTTCTCTATTCAAGAATGAGCCATGGTTATTATAAAGGAAACCACCAAAAAATTGGGGGATTCAATATCATTTCTGGACTATACAATTTATCCAAAGTAACATAACCATGGAAACATTTTTTCACTTATCAATTAAAAACATTTAAAATATTTGTTAACATTTAAAAAGTCACCGTCACCAGTTTATTGTGAAATGAATGCTCATTTAACATGGATGGAAGTGCAGTCTATTATGACCTTTCTAGTAAGCAATTTGAAAATGTAAATATCATTACTTGAGTACTTACAGTGTTTCAGGAATTGTGCTGTCCATGTATTTACTAGAGTGTAAACTTTATATCAAGAGCCATAAAAATATTCATAACCCCTGATCTGTTAATTCCAGTCTTTAAAATAGATCTTAAGAAAATTAATGTAACATGAGAGAGATATATATGAATATTGATTGCAACACTACTAACATAGGAAAAATTGAGGATAACTATAGTTTTCAATAATTATTTAATTATGCTATATTCTTTTGATCACATGATTCAGTCGTTGAAAATTATTTTATGTAAAATATTTCATTACATGTAAATTGTTTATAGTATGTTAGGTTAGAAATAACAAGAAACAAAATTGTACTCATTACATATATTAATAGCAAAGTATGCAAAGTTAGCATAGCAAACTATTCTAAGGAAACAGTTGGTGGAAACATAGTTTTCCTCTTCTTTTACTTTTCTATATTCCCAAATATTTTTTGGTCAGCATGCATTACTTTCATAATTGAATACTTTCATAATTGGAAAAAGTCATGAGCCCTATTGCTTTGATTTTATCCATACTTGCTTACATTGGCATATAAAGTCCCTTAGATGTGAGAGAAAGAGCATGAACTCCAAGGTCAAACAAGCCTGGCTTGAAACGCCAGCTCCACTGCTTTCTAGCTATCTGGTCCTGAACAGGTTATATAAACTCTCTGGGATTCAATTTCCTCATATATAAAAGAAATTCATCAATAACCCCGTATAAAAGATTCAAAGATTAGAGACTTATCAACACTAACCTTAAAGAGGAAGAAGGTCCTAGGAAGGGATTCAAGAAGAACCTAATGTTTAATGAGTCCTGGAGGAAGAAATGAGTGTATATATCTGACTTTTGCAGGATGAGTTGGCTGTATGTATGCGTGTGTGTGTGTGTGTGTGTGTGTGTGTGTGTGTGTGTATCTCCAAGCAAAAGGTACAGTTGAAAAGAGGTAAGAGGAAAGAGACAGAATGATGTAGTCTGGAACTTGCTCCTAACCTCTTAGTATTGCAGAGCAGTAGATGTAAAAGAGGTACCCACTTGGTTGACTGTAAAGCTTGATGTTATAATATTAATGAGATATTCTAATTTAGAGATGTCATTAAATTTGTGGATTTTCCCCAAGTTTGGGAATCACTGCCTTTAGACATCAATTTTCAATTATTTGAATTCCTAAATTAATTTACTTGTCTTATTCTGGGAAACTGCTTAGTTTTCTCTCTCATGGAATTAATAAAACATAATTGAATCATGGAAATTGAGAGACAGAAAAGACATCACATTATCACTAAGACTACCATCACCTTCAATGGGCAAGAGAAAGGAGATTCATATTTAGAATTTGCCACAGTGTTGGATGTCTCCATAACCATATGCAACATGAAGGATTGTTTGTTTGCTCCTATAACTACCCAACTAATACACCTCTCCTTGGAATTTAAACTAATAATCTAAGCAATATTCCATTTTAGAAAATTTAGCATTTATTGTTATTAATCAGTTTTTGCTTCTGCCATCAGAAAATCATTCTGGAATTCATGAGAGCTTGCTGATCTCCTTTCCTAGTTATTTCTTTGTGTATAGATTTATGTTTTGCATGGGTTTTTGCTCAATGTGTTATGGTTACTTGTAATCTTTTATATTTATTTATACTTTTTTGCATTATTCCAAAAATTCATCTTAAAAGCTTCATTTATTTTATATATATTACTTAGATTTGGAAATTGAGGTCCCTACTAAGCAGGTCTCACTTGATTTAGAAGTAAAATTTAAAAATAACATTTTTATGGTGTAAGAATAATATACCATGCATATAGTTAAAACATTGAAATGTTTACACGTATTGAGATCCATATATTTTATTCATATGATGATTGCTGTTTCTATGGTAGACTTCAATAGTTTAAGTCAAGGGTCTGTAAATTATAGCCTGCCAAATCAACCCACTGCCTCCTTTTGTAAATAAAGTTTTATTGGGACATAGTCATGCCCACTTTTTTTTGTTTGTTTTTTGCTTGATCTATGCCTGCTTTCTTGTTACAATCTCAGAGTTGAGTAGTTGCAACAGAAACGAAGTGGCCCACAGAGCCAAAAATATTTATGGTCTGGTCCCTTTCAGAAAAAAAAAAAAAAATGTGTCAATCTATAGTCTAAGTAGTCAATACTGTTTTGCTACATGTTAATTTGCATGAAAGTTATTTCTGGAGGCATTAATTTCAACTTCGGTAATATATTTCATTATCAAGATACTAAATGTATTTGCCTGTTCTCGCATTCCTATAAATACCTGAGTCTGGGTAATTTATAAAGAAAAGAGGTGGAATTCATTTATGTTTCTGCAGGCCGTACAGGAAGCATGATGCTGGCATCTGCTTGTCTTCTGGGGAGGCCTCAGGAAACTTACAACTATGGCAGAGAGCAAAGAGGGAGTAGATGCTTCACATGGCCTAAGCAGGAGCAAGAGAGAGCAAGAAGGGAGATGCTACACACTTTTAAACAAACAGATCTCATGAGAACTCACTCATTCTCATGAGTACAGTACCAAGGAGGATGGTGCTAAACCATTCATGAGAAATACACCCCCATGATCTACTCACCTCCCACCAGGCCCCACCTCCAACATTGGGGATTACAATTTGATGTGAGATTTGATGAGAATACAGATCCAAGTCACATCACTAAGTCAAATCTTGAAAACTATTACCTCTTATAGAGTCAGAGTCACTGCAATTGGGAATTGAAAGTAGCCTATGTACTCAATTAAAAAGACATGTTTGGGCAAACCAATAGTTAAAACATTTCCATAGCAGAACACCACTTACAAAAAACCCAGTTCATCTAAAAACCTAAAGTTTTTATATATATATATATATGTATGTATGTATGTTTTTATATATAATGTATATATAATATACATGTATATTATATACATACATACATAATATAATATGTATGTATATTCATATATATATATAAAACTTTGTGTGTGTGTATGTATAAACACATATGTACATATATAATATAAAACATACCTATAGAGAGGCTAACACAGAGAGAGATAAAGAGACAGAGAGAGCTCTTATGAAAATACGGAGCAGAAGGTCTGTGACTCTACCTCCCCACCTTCCTGCCATCCCCGGGACAACTTTTGATTTACAGCAGTAAAATTCAGGGCTCTCGAGACTATAACATGTCACTCACTAGTACAGAGTTTCCATACAAGAGTTTACCATCAATTTAGTCTTAGCAATACTTGTCATGCTTCAACCAGACATAGTTTATTTAAACTGATTGTCATTCTGTACAATACCTCTACCTTTACTTCCTTCGCCAGTCACTCTGTCCCTACCTATATACCTCCAGTCTGCCAAAATAATCATTTAGTGATAAGACATATTTTCAACCTCCCTTTTTCAGTAACTTCTAACTACTTCTACCAGAATTCACCCAAAACCATGGTGTCCAAACCTTCATGTTTCTGCTATGTCTCTTTGCTACTACAGAAATAAACAGCATGCAAAGCTCTGTTACGTACAACTATGAAAATTAGTAAGGAATAATTTATTGACCAAAGCGTTAAACACTAAAGTTTCAAAAAAATCTAAAGTTTTTGCAGATTGTTATCTGTGACAAATTGTTAGACATAGTTAACAAATCTGCATCCCTTTATCCTAATGTCATATTTTTAAAATAAAAAGCTTATGACAAATTTTCAGAACACTCTGGGCTGGCATAATGGTTTTAAAATTGTTTCTCATAATTTCCTTCAGTGACTACACCCTGAGGACACCAAATTGGATGTTGTGAATAGATAAAGCCATGGTGGAGGAGAAGGCAGAGGTGTGAGGCATAACTCTCTGGAATATTAATTTTATTTATAGACTTTTTTAAAGAAAAACAACTTAACAAAAATCACTCATTTGCATGTAAAACAACATTGGGGAGTAGAATTAGAAATTCACATTAATTTATAGGAAAACTCAAGGTGGATAAGCCTTATTGACTTTGCCTTCAGACTTCTCACTTGCCCACCAATTCTTCCCCAACCCCACTAAGAATTCATAGTTTGCCTTTGTATGCACTTTAATGGAAAAGTTTGCAAAGGACACCTATATTAAAAACATTTTGGCCTGGCGCGGTGGCTCACACCTGTAATATCAGCCCTTTGGGAGGCCAAGGTGGGTGGATCACCTGAAGTCAGGAGTTTGAGACCAGCCTGGCCAACATGACAAAACTCCATCTCTAATAAAAATACAAATATTAGCTGGGCATGGTGGCAGGTGCCTGTAATCCCAGCTACTTGGGAGGGTGAGACAGGGAGAATCGCTTGAACCCGGGAGGCAGAGGTTGCAGTGAGCTGAGATCGCGCCATTGCACTCCAGCCTGGTGACAAAGTGAGATGCTGTCTCAAAACAAAACAAAACAAAACAAAAAACATTTTGTACATACTGGCATAGTATATTCTTCATTTCCGGCTATGTGGGGGTGATCCTGGTCAAGTCACTTAGCTTTTTCACCTCTTCAGCAACCTTGCTTTTTAAAGAAGAAAATATAATAGTATGATTGTCACAAAATAATTAAGACACTAAGCTGTCATGCAAAACTGCTGTCTGGGCAGCCCACCTGTCCTTCACAAGGAAATAAAAATTGGAAAGAAGATTTACAGAAAGCATTTTTGGAGCCCAATAAGCTGAGAATTTTGAAACAGACCAAATTAAAGGAAAACCAGGTTGTAAATAACATCCAGCCAATTCCTCCATCAGACTTCCATTGTGTGCTCCTACCTTCTATCAGAAGCCACTGCAAACTATATACATTTGTGAACATTTAAATTCTAAAAAGCATGTGCTTGCTCACCAGTATCACATAAAAATAATTTATGCATACATTTGTATACTTAAAAATGCATATAACTAACATCTACCTGTCATATATTAGTGGATGGTGTCAGTTCGCTTTTGGCACAGATACGTAGATAGAGAATCACACCAGTGGTTTTAATCTTTTAAGTACAGGGACTAACTGAACATCTGGAAGTTTTACAGAGCAGGGATTGAACATTGCTGAGTTAAAGAAGGGCTCCTATTTTTCAGCACAAAATAAGGCTGACACGATAACATTTAGATAAGCAATTTTTTGTTAATTTTAGAAAACTTATGCTCCAAAGCAATTCAGGATTTCTGTGTTTGTTGATATTACCTTTTAATGTGACAAGCATGACACCATTTTCCAAAACAGATGGATTAATGTCATTTAAAAAAAATTACTTCACCTAGACAGGTGTTTCCTGTGTATGTTTGACGTGAAATTAAACATAGCTCCAGATGTTCTGTTTGTAGCAAAGCCAGTTAATTTTATTAGAACATTTAATCACAGATCAACAGTGTACTAGAAGGGCAGGGAATGTGAAGCAGAGATTTAACAGAACTTCCTAATGAATTGTGAATTAGTTTATGGAGGGAGATCCAGAAGAATACAATGCTGCTTATGTTAATCCCATGGTGTGTTGATTTGAGTTTGTTATTTTTCTGGAACTCTAATACTATTCATATCTAAGAGCTTCACTAGAATTGTGAAGTGGTGTGTGTGTGTGTGTGTGTGTGTTTGAGTTTGAAATTGACAATGCAATAATTACATAGTTACTTAGTGTGAGTAGAATTTTTTTTTTTAAGTCCAACGTTGTGCTTTATTGTCAACACTACTTCTTAGGCATGAGTGAGGCTGGAATTCTGTCATGGGCCTCAAAGTGCATTGGGGTGTCGCTGGTCTTCACAGAGAATGCTCTGCCTACCACTCACGTAGTCAGGAGACAGCAGCTCAGAGTTCTGTTATGCCAAGTTTAAACATCATTATATGCCTCGTTATTTTTCCTCTAAGATTAGCTATAGATTTCCCATTAATTATAACATCAGGTTGATTCATCATTAATAAAATAAATCTCAGTGAACTGTCACTGATTTCTTGACTAAAATGAAAACAAATGAAGAAAAACCAGTTCCTGTCTTTGTTACACTCTTATCAAATTTGTCTTTGTATCAGCCTGGTCATTTCAGAGGCAGAGCAAAATATTCATAATTTTCTACTTTGAAATATTAGTGTGCCCATATGCACTAATAAAAACTTAAAGCCTTGCTATGATTGATGTTTTTTGTTGGCCCGTCACCTCATTGTATAGAAGTTTGTTTTAATGAGTTTCTCTAATGAATATTTTATATTGCTACTTGGATGAATGGCATATGGTAAATGCAAGGTAAATTACAGCTCTTTAAATAAATATTTTTCATAAATTATTTATTTTGTGATGCCTGTATTGGTAAGATGTCATGTCAGATAAAGATTGGAAAGTATTTACTGTAATACTTATTTGTAACTTGAAGAAGTAAAATTTTTTAATTATTAACAAGCCTCCAATAGATCCATGAAACTTATAGCAAAATTAGCATAAACTCTATCACATTACAAATTTGTATAGACAGCTTCCATTCTATAATGCAAAAATAAGATGATCTCTTATGTTTGTAAAAATTTTTATCTAATACTATGAAAATAAGGGAGAAAAGCTATTTTTATAAGGATAAAAAGGGAACTTGGTAATAACCAAATTTGAATGAAATTTAATGTTGACAATTATCCAATGTCTGAATTATATTTTTAAAAGAAGAATACAATTATTTTAACAAGTAACCACACAACATTTTTTATAGTATTTCTTATTTTCTTTGGGGATATAGTTGAGTGAATGGATTTTTCATCTAATAAATATTAATAGCTACTATTTATTGACTGCCTTTTCAATTTTATCTCACTAAATACTCAGGATAACCATAAAATTGTGGTTGTATTATTTCTATCTCTACATATAAGAAAATTAAGACTCACAGGAAGTAATGAAGATTTGAACCTAGCATAGATTGGCTGCAATGTGTATGGCCTTCCAGCTGAATCAGCAAGGTCCAAAATTCTTTTATCTCTTACAGAACAATTACATATGGGAAAAGCAAATATTCCCTATTCTTACAGTATCTTATTATTAATAATAGTAACAGCTAACACTTAGCAATTACACTGTGGCCGACACTAAGTGCTTTGCCTATATCAATTTACTGACTCCTCACGATAATGCTAAGAGATAGATATTATCATGACACTCACTATACAGATAACGAAAATGAGGCACAAATCATTTAGCAAACTTGCGTAAGGTCACAGAACTTTTAAGTAGCAAAATTAGCATTCAAACTCAGACATTGGGCCAAAGTCTGTGTTCTTAATAATAAAGCCTATCTTGTTATACTGAAGCATGTTCATGTGTTTATCTCTCCCCTGAAATTACAAGTTCCATACAGTCATAAATGTGTCTTATGTGTTACCCCTATACATGTAACATTGCTTGGGAGAGAGTAGACACTCAACAAATATTTGTTGGACTCACCAGTATCTACTGTTTACATATATTTTCAAAATTGATTTTCTCAATATTTTAACTCCAAAATGAGAAAAAGTAAGCCAATGCTAACAGTTGTGTTCTGAAATTAATCATGTATGGGTCCACCCTTGCTATCCCCAAATTAAATTATATTATAATTTATATGTAGAGATAGAACTGTTTGGTGCAAAAAAGAAAATATAATTTATACCACCTGCAGTTTGGCTATACTCATTCTCTAATTTATTTATACATATGTGTTTGTGCTGTCTTTGTGAGCATTTGAGGTTCTACATTGAATACCTTAAACACATTAGGGTAGAGGATATATGGACCTGGTGATAACAATTATATTAAGACAAGAAGTCATATCTGATCCTTAGAATGCTATGCATAACACTAGGTTAAAATAAACATCTTAAAGTAATAAAATATAAAACGATTTCCTTAAAATGGTCGGTAAGGTGAAACATCATTAAAAATTAAATTAGTATGATCCATATGAAATTACTAATATTAAATGATTTTTAACCTACAAAAAATAGCAATTTTATGTGGTTCAACCCAATAGGTAACTGAGTGCCAACTTTTACACCATACTTGGATTACCAGTTTCAGATTACAACACAGTATTTATGTTATGTTAAACTACGCAAGGTGCCGTTTAATCTCTCTTTAGTCATCAAAAGGGACATGAAGATTTTATAGTAGTTTTAGAGATATCATTACCAAAAATGTACTTTTTAAAAACTATTGTAAGCATACAATTCAACATTTCCAATTACTCTACTATTGACCTGATTTTAGAAAAAAGAAATTTATGTCACATATTTTTTACCTTTAAAAATTGTTATGGGTACATAATAGCTGTACATGTGTATGGGGTACATGTGATATTTTGATATAAGCAAATAATGTGTAATGATCAAATCAGGGTAACTGAGACATCTATTACCTCAAATATGTATCATTTCTTCGTATTAGAAACATTCCAAATCCACTCTTCTAGTTATTTTGAAATATACACGCTGTATGGTTTTTAGTATTAATGCATAGACTTCTTCCTGCAAGAGCTGAAATTTTACCTTTTATTGTCTGCAAATTAATTCATAGACCCAAATGTAAGCAACAGCCATCAAAAACATGTAGTTGGCAACATATTTTCAAACATATTGATTCTAAAATATCTAGAGAAACACAAAGAATTCATCCATATGTTGCTTTTTTTTTTTTTCAATTCTGACAGATGGCATACTTGAGAATAAATAAAAACAAATGCCTAAAATCAGAAGAGTTCTTATATCTTAATTGCAGCTAACAATATAAATGTAAAATATTATTTAATTTATTTAGATTTAAATTGAGATGCGAGGAAAATACAACGAATTGTCACTGATTATGAAAAGTGGGAAAAAGAAGCAAAGTGAAGGTTGCAGCACTTTAAAAATTACATTTACCCTCCTGTTCAGTGGAAAACATGTTAATTGTTTTGTGTTGGACTCAGACTAGCCACGCTGGTAAGTCATGTTTGCAAAGCTTCATTGAGATGCTACTTTCACTTCTCTGGAAACAACTTTGTAAAATACTTTTGCCTTCTATGCTATTTATTACCAGAGATTTTTTATTTCTCTTACCAAATTTTTATTTAATATCATTTTATTGTTGTCCCAATGATCACATAGTAAGATAAAATATATATAAATATAATGATTAGCAAAGCAGTTGATATTTGTATATTATGTGAGCCCTACTTGAGAGGTAGGACAATTTTCAAATGACTTGAGAATGTTTTAAAATGATTATTTCTAATAACTATGTTGAAAGTGTTGGTACCCATTATACATAAACAGACAAAGATGAACTCCAAAAGTAGCAGCTGGAAAACCAAATACATACTATATGCTTGTGAAAGCAGGCAGAAAGGCTATCAAACAGGACAGAAATAACGAGTAACTTCTGCCAAGATCTCTCACCCTTGTAACCTGTTCTTTCTTTCCAGAACCACAATCAGCCCTGTCCTTCTTGCCACGTTTGAAACTGAAAGAGAAAATGTTGGCAGACTACAGTGAACAGAGGCGGCATCTGTGCTCAGTGAGGATGGAGAGAAGTGGTATCTGTGGACAGCACTGCCTCTATCTGAGGCATCATTGCATTCTGAGTCCATAGGGTTGGCTGCAGCAATTTACTGCTTTGATGCAGGAGTGCAGGGGTTTGGGGCATGCAAGAAATAACTATAAGAATGAATATATATATTCTATATGATATCACAGACATGATTATATTATATATACCTATATATTGTATATAATATCAGACATATATTACACATATAGAGAATATATATTTTTATGAATGAATTTTATACATATATAAAATACATAATAGAAATAAATATATTAATGCTAAGTGACCAAAGATCCAAATTTTGAAAATTAAAATGTGTGGTTGATTCCATAGACTAGATGGATTGGGGATGTCAAAATAAGTGCTTAAGTAAAAGTGCTTAATATCAAGTAAAACTGACTTTCTGTAAGTTATCCATATTTACCAAAGAACAGATTATTTGTTCAAATTCCTGGAGTAATACCATGGAATTAATATATAAGTACCATCTCAGAAATTTTACGACTTATTTTTTCCAGCATCACTACATAACAAAAGAAGCTTTATTTTATAAGGAGAAAATTTTAGCTTGAGACATCTTATATCTTTCAGAAACAGCCATGGGCAAA
This sequence comes from Theropithecus gelada, assembly GCF_003255815.1. Classification (NCBI taxonomy): domain Eukaryota; kingdom Metazoa; phylum Chordata; class Mammalia; order Primates; family Cercopithecidae; genus Theropithecus; species Theropithecus gelada. The sequence goes on from NC_037676.1 coordinate 78,586,427, forward strand.
CAAGTGGTAAATCTTCGGGAGGGGAGAAGATGGAGAAGGATGTAAATCAAAGTACTTTGACAATCACTGTCTTCAGACTTTCTAAATTATAGTGGTAACTCAATTGTTGAGAGGAGGGGGCAATATAGAAATTACCTGGGAACTCTTCTCAAATTATAGGCATTGTCCACACCCTCCCACATCATTCCCCCAGGAAAGTATTGCTAATAAAAAGTATGTCACACATCACCCAGGTGTTTGCTGGGGGCTGGGGGTATAGGGAGCAGGGTAGTAGGTATTGAGAAGCCCCAGCAAATCACACTGCAATTCCAAAGACTGTGATTTTCAGGTAAAGGCCACCTTAAAACTTAAACTTTAGGGCAGGGTTTCCTAACCTTGCACTACTGACATTTTAGATGGAATAATTTGTTGTTGTAGGGAGATGTCCTGTGTGTTGTAGGATATTTAGCAGCATCCCAGCCTTCCACCCTCTAGACACCAGTAGCCCCCTGCCCTCCACACACAGTCAAGACAATAAAAAATGTCTCCAGACATTGCCAATGTTCTGCTTGGGAGTGTGGGGTGAGGAAGGGATTGCCCTCTGTTGGGAATCACTGAGCCGAAAGTATGTGTGGTGTAAACAGGGAGAGAAGTGTTGATTTAAATCAAGCAGGAGACATCTTAATAAGATATATATTCATCACAATTGGTGAACAAGATAATAATTGGGGTGTCATAGTCAGGAATAAAAGGTTTTAGAAAAACAGCAGCAGTGTGTTTTGTCAGTATTGGAAAAAAGCAAGTAAATATAGCTGTGTTATGGTCTTCTGTAACTCTGAGAAAAAGGTGCTATTTTTAGGACACAAAGTTTTCTCTCTTGGGAAGGACAGGAGTGCCAACATTTCCCTGAAGAACATGCTCTTTGTCAATTAAAAAGCAAAAATTTGCAGTCTTTTTTCCCAGCAAAATAGGCGTTATGAAGATATGTATCATCCTTGTGTGGAAATGGATCCGCTTATTGAAAACAGACTTGTCATCTACAAGGTGCTGGGTCACCGTAAGCTTTTAATGGACCTAGAGCTGCAAGGATTGTCAGCCACACTGTGCTCCTTTGCATAATTTCCTTATATTTACCATTAAAAATAGTTTGAAGTGTTAATAATTAATTAAAAAACTTCTAGAAAATATAAATATGAAACGATGCATAATTTTACTAGAAATTAATACAATAAAGCGTTTTAAACACCATTAAGATCTGATTTTCACCAGCTGTTAGATTAGACAACACCGTATTTTCTTGATTCTAAGGTACTTTCAATTAAAAGACATAATCATGATTTTGTGTCATGGAGAAAGTAAACATGCTGCCAATTAAACTATTACATGTCATTGGTTGTAAAACATATTCAAATTTTGGAGCTGCTAAAAATGGGGGAAAAAAAGAAGTGCATCTGAGAATCAATGAAATCTGCACTTATAAAATTGAAACAGTCCAATGCTGACAAGAGTGTGGGAAATAGACTTTCTCCTACAATTTTGGTGGCGTAAATTGGTACAGGTTTTTGAAAAGAAATTTGGTCTACTTTATTACCTAGGATTCACATATCCAGGAATCTAACCTACAAAAATGAATATAAACCTATGTAACAAAACTGCACGTTCTGCATATGTAACTCAGAACTTAAAGTATAATTTAAAAAAAGATACAAGAGATAAAGAAAATGAAACATTACAGAAAATGGTGTGTGTTTTTTGTTTTGTTTTGTTCTTTGCTTTTTTTTTTAATGGAGTCTTGCTCTGTCACCCAGGCTGGAGTGCAGTGGTGTGATCTTGGCTCACTGCAACCTCTGCCTCCCAGGTTCAAGCAATCCTTCTGCCTCAGCCTTCCACGTAGCTGGGACTACAGTCGCAAGCCGCCACGCCCAGCTAAGTTTTGTATTTTTGGTAGAGACGGGGTTTCACCATATTGGCCAGGCTGGTCTCAAACTCCTGACCTCAAGTGATCCACCTGCCTCGGCCTCCCAAAGTTCTGAGATTATAGGCATGAGCCACTGCGTCCAGCCCCACTTTAAAAATTAGAAACAACCTTAATGTCCACCAATAGGTAAGATGATATATACATTTTAATATACACTAAATTCTAATTTTAAGCAGTCATTAAAAAACAAGGTGGATCCAGGCTGGACATGGTGGCTCCCGGCTATAATCCCAATGCTTTGGGAGGCAGAGACAGGCAGATCACTTGAGGACTGGAGTTTGAGACCATCCTGGCCAACACAGCAAAATGCTGTCTCTACTAAAAATACAAAAAATTAGCTGGGTGTGGTAGAGCATGCCTATAATCCCAGCTACTCAGGAAATTGAGGCATGAAAATCACTGGAACCTGGGAGGTGGATATTGCAGTGAGCCAAGATCATGCCACTGCACTTCAGTTTGAGCGACAGAGTGAGACTGTCTCAAAAAAATAAATAAATAAAAATAAGGTGGATGCAAACATATAACTTTGGGAAAACGTTATCAATGTTAAACATAAGCGAGGAATAGAAAAGGGATATCACAGAATTCCAATTTTTTTGTAAAGACAATTTTTAAAACCATCTAATTTTTTAACAGTTGTTACTTTTAGAAAATTGAAGGAAAGACATTTACTTTTTTCTCTATATGCTTCTCTATTTTAAAAAATGTTAATTTTATGACAATAATTATAAACAAAGTCAAGTACAAGACGAGGGGCAGAAGAGTGAGTATAGTAGGCTACCATTTAACTAAGTAGGTGATCATCTATACACATATATGGTGTATAATTGTGGAGCATCTCTTGAAGGAACTCAGAATGTAGTAATAATGCTGGCCATTGTGTTGGAAAAATAGGAGGACTAGAACACAGCAGTAAAAATGAGGAGGTTTTTGGACATATTTTAATATACTTTTTAATATTTTTACTGTTTACATGCATTACCTACTTAAAAACAAAACAAATAAAAATTTAAAATATTTTTCATTTTATTTAAATGTGTTTACTTATCACCTGGCATTTATATGTCTAGTTATAGAACTTCAGATATTTTAATGCTTGCTCTTCCGCCTGGAGTTTATACGGTTGGAGAAGAGCACAGAAGTTATAAATAAGTTTAGCAAGAGTAGTGTTGCAATGTCTAGACTCTAGCACCTGAGTTTCAATCCATTAATATTTTTCAGCAATGTGACTTTGGGCAAGTCACTTTCTGTGTGTCAGATACTGCTTTAAACATTTCACATATACTAACTTTGCTTAGTCCTTATTACAATGGCCAGGTTTGTTATTACTGTGATTTTGAAGATGAGGAAACAGAGGCACTACCAGTATCCCACACCATATTGTAAGAAAAGCTGGAGATGTGAGATGAGGAAAGCAAGTGCTATTTCCATCTGGAATGGTTCCTAGTCCATGGAGACTCTGGCTTATCTTATCCTCTAGGAAGGAAATTCTGAGCCTCAGTGTGTGGTAGGGACTGAGTAAGTGTGTTGAATGAGTGCCTGCCAAGGGCCCAGTTTTACCCAGAACCCAAAGGAAAGGACAAGACTTAAGAGAGTGGCTAATATCTGAACAACTAGACTTGATTTAGGTCTATGGTTCTTTCAGGAAGTATCTCAGCACCTGTTTTATTAACTGAGGATGGATGACCTCATTGATGTATATGGGCCAAAGTCCTGGGGCTGTGGAACTGGTAGAGGTGGGAGAATCCATTTATCTTCTAAAGAAGTTTGTTTCATTCCAAGCTCCTGATTGTGTTGTTTTAAGCATTTTAGTTGCATCATTAGCAAGTAAGGACCGCTTGCATTCATTTGGCAGCTTCATTAGTCTTCCAATAATTCTTCGAGATAAAATTTGTTATTCCAATGTAGATGCCCATAAACCTAAAACACTGAGAGATTAACTAATTTGCCCAAGGCCACATAGCTAGCAAGACTCGGTACCAAGATTCAAACCTTCATCCACCCGGCTACAAAGCCAGTGCATCTGTGCAGAATCATGTGACCCAGAAATGCTAATCCAACTCCTAAGGTGCCTCACGTGGTTCCCAGATTATAGCAAGAGTGGGTAATATCTAGATCATCTAGGACATGTATTAATGCAGATTCCAAGCCTCATCTCAAAATTGCTGAATCAGTCTTCCTGGGACTGAGGCCCATAATCACTATTTACACCAAGCTACGCTCCACAGGCATAAACTATTCAAATGACTACAACTTCCAGAATATTATTATTTTCTCATGGTTTATATTTATTAATGATATATATACATAACATTTTGTATGCACACATACACTTATGAGTGTATATGTTATACTTACTTAACTATATTCCATAATTATAATTACAGGTATGTAAAATATATATAATTGCATTTTTTAAACAAGAAGTATAAAATTTGTGCATTATATCAGGTAGATAGGTTCATTTTGCAGCATATCAAAAACTTATTAGACAATACAATACATTAGGAAAAAGTAAAAATAACATTTTAAGTGGAAATGTTTGTATTTTATTCTGCACTGCTTTGTATATTCCTACGATGGACCAGGAAAAGGCAGAGGTGATTTACCATGTAGCCTCAGTTTGGTCATTTGAGCATCTTTATTTCCACCAATCAGTTCAAATATCATGAAAACAATATTTTGAAAAATAGTCTGTAAACACTGAAGTACGTATCATGCCTTAACAAATACCAAATTTCCTCTCCAGAATGCTGCTTGATAGGCCTTGCAGAGCCCTGCATACCTCCCTCTGAAAGCTTTACATTGTTTCAGCAACAGCCCCTCAAATCTATAGCTGAGCTTTTTGCATGTCAAATTCAAAGTTATCACTGAAAATTAGATAATTGCATTGAGTGGCCATAAATTGTGCATTTAAAAAAACTGGGTTTTTTTAAAGAGTATTTTGAGTCCAACAGCTCCCTTTAATGCCTCTGGATAGTATTTTCAGAACTCATTTGTTTGAGGGGTTTTTAATCTGAGGACATTGAAAAGTTACACCCGCTGTGCTGTCGTCAATCACGCCAGGAGGAAAAATAGTGGCATGATTTGTTATCTGTTATTCCCCTTGCTGTGGTGACTGTCTCCCAGTGCCAGCTCTGTCCTTAAGGCCATCACTTATGGGGACCACTGTCTGTCAAAACCACAGCCAACTTTGAGGGCTGCCTTTGTTGGAGCAGACAAATGAGTATGACCTTTAACAATAAAATAGGCACCTACTGAGAAAGATGAAACAGCAGCTGAAATTAAGAACACCATATAGCCATTTCAAACACTTGAGAAAAGTTAGAAGTTGAACTAAAACTTAATTATAAGAGTAAATGTGGGTAGACGTTGTCAATAATGAAACAGACATGGTCAGAATTATCGATTTGACGTCTGGACTAAAACTTCATCCAGGAATCATCCTACCTTTCATTAATTATAAATGATATTGATGGGGTTTATTTAAAAGGGAGTGGGGGATTAAATTATGGTAGCTAAAGATTTATCAAGTGGTGATTTTTTTCAGTGGATGCAAGAGATGTGCAATTTGTTTATGAATATTCTAGAAGGGCACAGAAAAAAATAAGAAAACATGAAATCTTTGATTTACACTAATAGCTACTTCAAACGATTTGCAGCAAAGTGCTTATGCCTGGGTTGGTATTGGCTGTGAACTGGCCATTGATATTTTGTAGTGTTTCAGAGCTTAGTGTAAGCATTCCAGGCATTGCATTGTAAAGACCACAGCACAGTTTGTGGTTTGAAAGGCTCTTGTAACCCAACCTGGCAAGTGGTCAGTGGAGACTACATTTCACAGAGAACACAAATCAATCTTATTGAACACTTTTCAAGTAATATAATATTCTGCCTGTGACAATAATGAAATTAGTCTATGGATTTTTTTTATATATTGAAATGTCATTTAAATATTTGATGAAATACAGTACTTTATAAATATGCATATTGTTCAGGTTTTACAATACTAATTTTATTGATTTTTATAGAGAAACCATTGAGAATCATTACAGAAAATCCCTCTTATTCAAAGTTAGTTATATTTGTTAATTCAGTAACACAGTGTATATTTTTGAAGTAAAGAGTTCATGGATTTCCCACCTACAATTCTATCAGTTCTTCTGTAGTATACATTTTGGTTATTCCCCTATATTTCCAGTTCTTCTCTTCCTTCATTTTATGGTGGGGGTGGAAGGGAGTGAACTTCCCCATCCCCTTGATATTCTTTGGCCAATGAAACATGAGTGGAAGTGATGTATTATTTCCAGGCGAATGCATTCATTTATCCGTAGGAGACTCCAAGCTGTCTCTTCCCTTACTATGGAGATAAAGGAGAAAACCTATGTTGAGATTTTGAGTAACTTGGATAACTAAGAATGGAAGACAGATGCCTGAAGGGTCCCCAGGGCTTCTGTGAGGGAGAAATAAACAAAGTATGTTCAAATACATTGAGATTTGGGAGTTGCTTGTTACTACAGCATAAATAATCTTGCTTATCCTGACTAATATATTCTGTTTTCTAAAATTTCTAAATTACCAAAATGCAATGCTATCATGACTTCTCCTATATGATCTATTTGCATATGTACATATGTGCATGTGATTATTTTAACATGAGATATTTTAGATCCTGTGTGTAACTTTTCTACATTCCTGACCACTATGTTCCTAGCATCATTTATGTGTATACTTTATGAGTTTAACTTGAGTTGGTTCACCCCATAACTCTTCTAGCCCAACATACAATCATAATACTTTTCAAAAAAGAAAGGATCTAAGGTCTGGGTTCTAATCCTAGAATTGGCTGCACCTGTAATAAGTCCAGGGCTCACAATATAACCTTGAGTACAGAGGTGTACATCATCAAAAGTCCATAGAATTTTTTTATAATCAAAAGCCTACACCAATGTAAAGACCCAAGTTTTTAATAGGTTTGGAGTTTCAATTGTAACCCCACTCTGAAGTGGTTATCCTTTCAGCGTAGGGTTAAAAAGCTTTCACAAAGCACTGCAGGGAACATTGGATTGCCCTCACCTACATTGTACCTAGCTTGGGATGGATAAATACAGTCTCATTCTCTAATGTTCCCGACTGTCTCTAGGAACACTAAATTTTAAGAGAGAAAAACATGAATCCTGTATTTCAAGAGAGGTGGAACTAAGCCATTGTTAACTCCCCTTAAAAAGGATATTCAGTGGCTAGTTCAGATTGCCCCTGAGACACCTAAAGCTGCATTAAGTACTTGTGAAAGTGAAAATCCACTGGGAACCCAATTCCAGTGTTTAAACCTCAGCATGAATAGTAGAGTTCCTAGCAGGGTGCACTTTTACATGTCTTTATAAGCAGATTCAAAACTTACTGTATGCAGTCAGGCTACACTATTTCTATTAAGCTAACTCTGACCATAGTCTTGAGCAAAATGAGCAATCCAAATCTCAAACATTATGTAATCTTTATAAAATTAGAGGGAAAAGGCTGATGAGTATCTGAAAATCCAGAATCTATACATTATATACCATTTAGTTAATATTTGAACCATAAAATATTAAAGAGTTAAGCACATAAAATCTCTAGGTTCCTATCTTTCTACCAAATATGGCATAATATAAATCCTCAAAATTTATTTTAAAATATATTGGCATTTGATTTTGAGTTGATTATTTATATTTTTAATAAATACTTCCCTCAGATAAGTACTTTATAAATGTACAACTTGATACAATTGTATACAATATATAAATAACCATTTGGTAGCATAAAATGGTTCAGAATTTACTTAGTGTATAATACATAAAATATGGGACTATATAATTTTAAGTTAATAGTATAGATGCACATATATTTATTTTAAAACACATGTCTAAAGGTAACCAAACTTTGAAGATTTGAATTATTTCCTCCGAAAAGTAAAAAGACTTAAGCATCCTTCCTTAATTCCATACTTGTTCTCCATATTTTAAGCTTATGTTTGAACAATCTAACAACTATTTTACTAGCAACTACTGATAAATTTGCATTTCATTCAATATTGCTTAGCAAGTGTTTGTTCTGCTTTAAAGTCCATTTTAAACACAGCGTCTTGATTGCTATTTGACAGTAGAAGGTCAATCATGAGATATTTTAGATCCTATTAAAATTTTTCAGGTCAAGTACAGGTGATGGAAAAATAATCACTACAGGATCTTTACTGTGTATGATGGGACCACAAATAAACTTTGCATCCCTACTCCCAACTTGTTCAGATTTGACTGAAAGCTAATGGGGGAGCTTACATATTGATTTCCACATACAAGCAAAGAGGTAAAATAACCCCAGCTCATTAAACATACCAGTGTGGTGGATGAGTTGGCACGTTTTATCTTCTGAAAATAAAATTAGCTAAATTGTAGACATATGGTAAGGTTGTTAATGGGAGAAAAGCACAACTAGATGTGCCCACCCTATGGGCCCCTGTTTGTTAACTATTCAAGATTCTACACATTGATTCTTACACTTCAGCATTCCCACTTGCTGAAGGGACATTTGCTTTTGGTCTTGAACACCTTCCTTTATTTTCTAATAGTCACACTGCTTTCAAAGTTTGGTAAATTATTACTAAATTTGTTGTTTGGACAAAATTCTTTTTTGGAAAAAAGAATCTATAAAAACTTTATGAATGGAAATATTTTGTAGATTGTGTGTGAAAGATAAATGCTATGAAGCTACATTTCACATCTAGCTGTTAAGGAGACTAGGTTTGCCTTTGATTTTTTAAATGTACTATCAAAAAAATAACAAAAGTTGTCCATTTATATAAAAATGAATAATTGAGCTCATTGTCCCACAAGGACCATATTCAGGGAATGCTTTCTCTCTCCCTAAAGTGTTCCTACATTTGTGGTGTGTGTGTGTGTGTGTGTGTGTGTGTGTGTGTGGTCTTTATATCGGTCTACATTTTATAGTAGCTTTTTTAAAAAACGTTATACTTAAGTCACACACTTCAAAGATGGCCACTGATTAGATAGAAAAATATTCTTTGAAACAATATTAAATGAAAAAATATGAGATTACTGAATAAAAGCTCATATCATAAATTACTTTGAAGATTTAAAGATATTTCAAAGTTTAAAATAGGCGTTTATATATCTAAATCACAGTTTATCCTCTTTAAATAATATGTACATATGTGTGTTTGCATGTGTATGTGTATGTATAGATTATTTATAGATATATGTTTAATGTTAAGATATAAGACAAAAGAGGATTTCAATAACAGTATTTTTACTTTTCTCTTAAATTTACGAAAACTTCTTTAGGAAGTTGTTTACCTTTGTAATCACAGACTTCACATTTTCACTTCACTTCCCTATCATCTATCTCTCCAATATGATTCCCTCCTCATCTTACCCTACTCTCAAATAAATGCTCCAATACACTGCTACATTAACAAGGTGATTATTACAAAGTCATGTATGAGCTGCATTCAAAAGCATGAGAGTCCATGTAGAGCATATCTGAGATATCAGATACACCTGAAAAATGTAAGTAGAAAGGAATTTTCAGATACATCTGAAAAACGTAAGTATAAAGGAATTTTCAATGAAATATAAAGTGACTATACCCTGTAGGTAGACAAAAATAATATAAAAACCCAACTCTTTCTATTTCAAGGATTTGCTTTATCTTTTTTGCTTCTGTCTTACCCCTTTCACAACCATAAGCCAACCCTTATTTCTGTCCTAGGTGACCTGAGTTGTGCTTATAACCAGGGCACTGTTCTGCAAGGAACCTGCTCTGAGGCTTCCTTGCATAATCTTTAGGATGAATTCCACATAGTAGTCACAGTAACAAAACCCATGTTCTCCTACATTGGAGAGAAGCGTCTGATTAGATGTGGGGACTTCAGGCAGAGACTGCTGTCTGTCTTCCTAATTTTGGACAATAAGTTAACTCCTGGTACTTAGAAAACAAATGATTTTAAAAAGAACTTCAAGCTCTAAAACTCTGATCTTGCTCAACAACCAATGCTTAAAGAATCACAGAATCTCGGAGTTCAAAGGAACCTTCAACGACACTTTTTTTTTTTTTTTTTGAGACGGAATCTCGCTCTGTCGCCCAGGCTGGAGTGCTGCGGCGCGATCTCGACTCACTGCAAGCTCCGCCTCCCGGGTTCACTCCATTCTCCTGCCTCAGCCTCCCGAGGAGCTGGGACTACAGGCGCCCGCCACCACGCCTGGCTAATTTTTTTGCATTTTTAATAGAGACGGGATTTCACCATGTTAGCCAGGATGGTCTCGATCTTCTGACCTCGTGATGCCCCCGCCTCGGCCTCCCAAAGTGCTGGGATTACAGGCGTGAGTCACCGCACCCATCCTCAACGATACTTTTATCACCTTTAACACATCACTAAAATACAGAAGAGACACCCAGAAGACCTAATAGGACCATTGCCATCACTACAAAGGTCAGATAACGGCAAACTCAATTTTTTTCACCACCAGATTAAATGAGTCAGAAAATCAGGCTCATGATACAACATTACTTTTTAGAGTTAGATATATTGCTTTGTTTGCTCTGAAAATATTGATGAGAATAACAATCACAATTGACTTTTTAATGGAGAAAGAAATATAGGAAATGTTGACACATCTGTTAACTACTGGTTATAGGAAGTGTGTTAGATAAAGATGTATTGAAAGTCCTTTATCCAGTTCTTACAGATTTATCCTAGAAGCTGCAACTAGCAGCAAATAATTTCATTCCCCTTCCCTTCGGTCATCTTTGGCAAGTTCTAACTCTTAAATTTCACCCTATTCTTAAAAAAAAAAAAACAAAAAACAAAACAAAAAACAAAAAAAAAAACTATTACAGGATTGGCTTAAAATATAGACAAAATGACAATAAAGGGCCATGAACTACAGCTTAATATTGAAAGCACAGCCTCAAAGAACATGCTCCTTATTTCAAAACACCAACCATTTTGGTTTGAAACTTGGAAAAGGAAGAGAACCTTTTCAGCCCCTGCATTGACTTTAGAATCGTATCATTATTAAGCATGTTTAACTTCCCATGGAGAATTTGTTAATTATTTAGATCCAGGTTAAGTATGGAAAAAGGAGTTTGTTGCTATTGTCCTGAAAACCATTCAAACAAGCTACAAATTTTCATGAGGCTGAAGCACTCCTTACTTACAGCATTAATTTATTTTAGTACATGTAATGAACCTTGCTCTTTTCCAAAAATAATTTGAATCAGTACTTACAGAGAAGCAATTTTTCATCATTTGAGGGGAGAAGAGTGGGTTTTAAACTCCATTGAGAAACTGTCGAAATGCACTTTCACGTAGAGATACTATCTAGAATTTCAAAAAGTTTGCCATTTTCGGAACTTCATTCATTAGCTACATATAAGTGACAAAAATTATTTTTGAAATCTGCCTCCAGTACTACATGATTTACATGTATTTATGGAATTAAGTCAATGAAATAATCATCATAAGATGTTTACACAAAGTTTGACAGGTAGGGCTCAATTAAAAATAATTTATATTATTATTAATACATTATTTTACTTTATATTTGGGGGGAGTAGAACAGGATTGTCTTTAAGATTTTATTGACATTGCATTAAATATATACAGCAGTTTGAGTAAAATTGTTATTTTTAAAATATTGAATTTTCTGATCAGTGTATATACAATCACTCTCCATTGATTCAGATTTTCCTTAATTTCCCTTTGCAATGTTTTGTAGTTTAAGGAAAAAGTTATGCATTTTTTCATTATTTTTTTTAACTTTTATTTGAGGTCCAAGGGAACATGTGCAGGTTTGTTATATAGGTAAATTGCATGTCACAGAGCTTTGGTGTACAGATTAATAAGCGTAGTACCCAATAGGTAGTTTTTCAATCCTCTTCTTCCTCCCTTCCTTTACCCTCGAGTAGGTGCCCATGTCTTTTGTTTGTATCTTTGTGTCCATGTGTACTCAATGTTTAGCTCCCACTTATAAGTGAGAACATGTGGTATTTGGTTTTCTGTTCTTGTGTTAGTTTGCTTAGGTTAATGGCCTCCAGCTCCATCAATGTTGCTGCAAAGGACATAATCTCATTCTTTTCTATGGCTGTGTATTATTCAATGGTGCAAATGTACCAAATTTTTTTAATCCACTCTACCATTGATAGGCATTTAGGTTGATTTCATGTTGTTCCTATTGTGAATAATACTGTGATGAACATACACGTGCATGTGTCTTTACAGTAGATTATTCCTTTAAGTATACATCCAATAATAGGATTACTGGGTTGAATAATTTTTGCTTTGAGTTCTTTGAGATATTGCCAAACTACTTTCCATAGTAACTAAAATAATTTACATTTCCACCAGCATTGTATAAGCATTCCTCTTTCTCCACAAACTTGCCAAAATCTGTTATTTTTTGACTTTTTAATAATAGCAGTTTGACTAGTGAGAGATGATGTCTCATTGTGGTTTTGATTTGCATTTCTCCAAGGAATGGTGATCCTGAGGATTTTTTCATATGCTTGTTGGCCACATATATGTCTTATTTTGAAAAGTGTCTCTCCGTGTATTTTCCCACTGTTTAGTGGGGTTGGTTTTTGCTTGGACATTTGTTTATGTTATTTATAGATTCTAGATATTAGACTTTTGTTGGATTCATAGTTTGCGAGTATTTTCTCCCATTCTGTAGGTTGCCTGTTTATTATGTTGGCAGTTTCTTTTGCTGTGCAGAAGCTCTTTAGTTTAATTAGGTCCCAATTGTCAATTTTTGTTTTTGTTGTGTTTGCTTTTGAAAACTTAGTCATACAAATTATTTGCCCAGGCCAATGTATAGAAAAGTATTTTCTGGGTTTTCCTCCAGGAATTTTATAATTTGAAGTCTTACATTTAAATCTTTAATCCACTTTAAGTTAATTTTTATATATGATGAGAGTCCTTTTCCTACTGCTTTCAACAAATTCAACTTTGTTGAAGATCAGATGGTTATAAGTTTGTGGTATTATTTCTGGACTCTATCCTGTTCAATTGGTCTATGTGTCTGTTTTTATATGAGTACCATGCTGTTTTGGTAGCCATGTAGTATAGTTTGAAGTTGGGTAATGTCATGCCTTCAGCTTTGTTCTTTTTTCTTAGGATTGCCTTAGATATTTGGTCTCTTTTTCTTTCCGTATGAATCTTAAAATATGTTTTTGTTGTTTTGTTTTGTTTTGTTTTTTACTAATTCTGTGAAGAATGTCATTGGTAGTTTGATAAGAACAGCATTGCATCTGTAAATTGCTTTGGGTAACACGGCCATTTTAAAATATTGATTTTTCTTATCCATGACCATGGAATGTTTTTCCATGTGTTTGTGTCATCTTTGATTTCTTTCAGCAGTGTTTTGCAATTCTCCTTATAGAGATCTTTCACTTCCCTGGTTAAGTTGTATTTCTAAGTACTTAATCTTTTCATGTCTATTGTACATGGGATGATGTTCTTGATTTGGTGCTCAGCTTGCATGTTGTTGGTGCATAGAAATGCTACTCATTTTTATACATTGATTTTGTTTCCTGAAACTTGCTGAAGGTGGTTATTAAACCAAGCCATCTTTTGGGCTGAGACTATTGAGTTTTTTATATAGAATCAGGGAGTCAAACTATCCCTGTTTACAAATGGATAGCTTGATCTCTGATTCTATCTGAAAAAGCCCACAGATTCTCTGGGAAAAAACCCTGCAAGCTGTTCCTGTTTGCAGATGATATGATTTATAAATAAAGTATGTTATTTTAAATAAATATTTATAAATATTTTATTTAAAATAAATATTAATAAAATATTTATAAATAAAATCACATCATCTGTAAACAGGGATAGTTTGAAACACTTTCTTCCTATTTGGACTCTTTTTATTCCTTTCTCTTTCCTGATTGCTCTGGTCAGGAATGCCAGTACTTTGTTCAATAGGAGTGGGAGAGGGCATCCTTGTCGTGTTCCAGTTGCCAAGAGGAATGCTTTCAGCTGTTGCCTTTTCAGCATTATGTTGGCTGTAGGTTTTTCATAGATAACTCTTATTATTTTGAAGTATGTTCCTTCAGTGCCTAGTTTATTGAGGGTTTTTAACATGAAGGGATGTTGAACTTTTTCAAAAGCTTTTTCTGTTTCTATTGAGATGATCACATGCTTTTTAGTTTTCACTCTGTTTATGTGATGAATCATATTCATTAATTTGTGTATGTTGAACCAACTTTGCATCCTAGGGATAAATTCTACTTGATTATGGTGGATACGTTTTCTGATATGCTGCTGGATTTGGTTTGCCAGTATTTTGTTGAGGATTTTTGCGTCGATATTCATCAAAGTTACTCATCTGATGTTCTCTCTTTTTGTTGTGTCTCTGCCGGCTTTTGATTTCCCCTTAATTTCATTATTTGCTTAGCAGTCATTCAGGAGTAGGTTATTTAATTTCTGTGGAATGGTATGATTTTGTGGAATTTTCTTAATATTGATTTCTATTTTTATTGTACTGTGGTCCTAGAATATGTTTCATGTGTTTTCATTTTTTTTTTTTTTTAATTTGCTGAGGATCATTTTGTGGCTGATTGTGTGGTCGATTTTAGAGCGTGTGTCATGTGCAGATAAGAAGAATATGTATTTTGTTTCGGGGTGGAGCATTCTATAGATGTCTATTAAGTCCATTTGGTCCAGTGTCAAGTTCAGGTACTGAATATCTTTGTTAGTTTTCTGCCTCCATGATCTGTCTAACATGGTCAATGGGGTGTTGAAGTATCCTACCAGTATTGTGTGGTTACCTAAGTCTCTTTGTAGGTCTCTAAGTGTTTGCTTTATGAATCTGAGTGCTTCTCTGTTGGGTGCATATATATTTAGGATAGTTAGGTCTTCTTATTGAATTGAACTCTTGACCATCATGTAATTGCCTTCTTTGTCTTTTTTATCTTTAAATGTCTGTTTTGTCTGAAATTAGAATACCAACTCCCGCTTTTTTTCTGTTTTCTATTCATTTGACAGATTTTTCTTCACTCCTTTACTTTGAGTCTATGGGGTCACTGCATGTGAGATAGGTCTCTTGAAGACCACATACTGGTAGGTCTTGCTTCTTTATCAAACTTGCCGTTTATTTAATTGGGGCACTTAGCCCATTTCTATTCAAGGATAGTATTGATATGTTTGGATTTGATACCGTGATCATGTTTTTAGTTGGTTATTAAACAGATGTGTTTGTGTGATTGGCGTGTAGTGTCACTGGTTTATATACGTAAACATGTTTTTGTAGTGGCTGGTAATAGTCTCTCCTTTCCATATGTAGCACTCCCTTCAGGACCTCTTATAAGGCAGGTCTGGTCGTAAAGAATTCCCTTAGCATTTGCTTATCTAAAAGGTTTATTATTTCTCCTTCACTTCTGAAGCTTAGTTTGGCTGAATATAAAATTCTTGGTTGGAATTTCCTTTCTGTAGTAATGCTGATTATAGGCCTCCAGTCTATTATGGCTTATAGTGTTTCTGCTTAAAGCTTCACTGTTAGCCTGATGAAGGTTCCCCTTTGTAGGTTACCTGCCCCTACCCTCTTGTTGCCTACAACATTTTCCTTAAATTTGACCTTGGAAAACCTGATAACTATCTGTCTTGGAGGTAGTCTTCTTTTGTAGTATTTTGCTGGGGTTCTCTAAATTTCCTGAATTTGAATGTTGGCCTCTCTAGTGAGGTTTGGGAAGTTTTCATGAAACATGTCGTGAAATGTTTTCCAAGTTGCTTGTTTTCTCTGTTTCTCTTATAGGGACACCAATGAGTCATAGATTTGGTCTCTCTACACAATTCCACATTTCTCAGGTCTTGTTCAGACTTCTTTATTACTTTTTATGTATTTTTAACTGACTGCGTTATTCTGGTGAACTTGTTTTCAAGTTCTGAGATTGTTTCCTCAATTTGGATGAGTCTCCTGTTAATACTTGCAATTGTAGTCTGAAATTCTTGAAGCGAGTTTTTCAACTCTATCAGATAAGTTTGTTTTTTTCTTCAAATGGTCATTTTGTCTTTCATCTCCCGTATTATTTTACATATTCCTTAGAATTGTTGAATTGGGTTTTAGCTTTCTCCTCAATCTTGATAATGGTTTCAGTCTACATTCTGAATTCTATTTATGTCATTTCAGTCATTTCAGCCTGGTTAAGAATCGTTGTTGGGGAGCTAGTGTGGTAATTTGGAGGTAAGAAGACACTCTGCTTTTTGAGCTTCCTGAGTTGTTGTGCTGGTTCCTTCTCATCTTTGTGGGCTGATTTTCTTCAATTTTTGAAGTTGCTGTTCTTTGGATGGGATTTTTCTACTTTCATTTTCATATCCTTGGTGGATTGATTATGGTATAAGGTAGGCTTAGTTAATTGACTTCATTTCAGGAATATTTTAGAGGGCCAAGGCTCAGCTCAGCTCTCTGGGCTACATGTTCTCACTCTGTGGGGCTGGTATAGGGACCTTTGCCTTATTCTCTGCTCCCGTGAGGCTAGGATCCTGTTGCACAGGAGAGGTGGAGGTGTTCCCAGACTGCTGGCCACAACACTTCAATGGGTGGTATCAGTCAAAGCAGTTTTTTGGGTGGTAGCGGCAGGATCCAGGCTCATTCACAAATGCCAGCAGCAGCAGTAGCATGCAGGATGCATGCTCATGATCTCGGGCAGGGCATGGGCACAGGGCTACCAGCTTCTGTGCAGGCTTTGGCTGTGAGAGCAGTGGTAGCATAGTGTGAAGTGGAACCACTAGCACCTGTCTGCACATTTGCACTGACAAGTCTTGGTGTGGGGGCGGGGCACTGGTAAGTGTGGGGCTGACAGCCTCTGTGCACGGGTTTGCTCTGGCAGCAATGGCAATGCACAGCCACTGGCCTTTGTGCATGCATTTGCACCAGTGACAATGGTGGTGCAGGGTAGGGGAGTGGACCCACAAGTCCCCATGTGCATGTTTGCACCAGCAGTGTTGGTATGGTGAAGGAGAGAGCAGGTTGTGCTTATACCATCAGCAGTGGCACAGTGGGTGTGTGCGCGCACACACACACACATGAACCTATTGGGGAGGAGAGGTGAGGTCTACCTGTGCACACATGCACCAGCAAAGTAATGGGAGCCATGGATGAGTGTGTGCCAGCAAACAGGCATGAGAGAGGCTTCTGTGGGGAGAGGGTGTGAGTGGGCTGGTGCATATTGATGGAGCTCTCCAATGGTCAGGTGCATTCTGCCAGTGCAGCAGTTCTCATGCAGGTCCCCAGGAGTCATCCCAGTTGGGCATCCAAGGCTGCACTGCAAGCAGGCACAGGCAGGCTAGGACCCTGGGAGAGACCAACAGACAAGGAGGTGCTCAGGTTGGACTGGTCCCATCTCACTGGCAAGAATGCCCGGCTATCTTCAGGTCCAATGATTACCCTAAGGTTAAAAATTTCCTAGGGGAGCATGGTAAGCCTTGAGGGGTTGGTATCCCTGGCCATGCTACGCTGCAGATGTTCTCATATCAAACCATCTGGGCTCTGCACAGGTTGGAGTCTGGCCCCTACCAGCTCTCTAAGCAACTCTCCATGCCAGCTCAAGTGTCTATGGGGATTGTGGGGTCTCCTGCTGCCAGGATTCCAGGGGTCCATGGTGAGAACAGGTTTCTGCTTGCCTGCTCAAGTCACCCCTTCCCCAAGAGCCCTTGAGGGCCAAGAATGAGTGTGCAGTAGCCCTGTGCAGGGTTCCCAGTTTTCTCCCTCTTAAGTCCAGTGTCTATGTCCTCCCTCTGTCTTCTCTCAATACGTTCCCTTTGAAGACCTAGTGAGAGTGCACCAGTCTTCCTGATGTCCCAGTCCCTCAACGGCAGATGTTCCCCCTGGCTGCGTCTAGTCCACCATCTTGCCTCTGTTCCCATATTTTCTTTAAAGACATAAGAAAATTCTTCTCAGTCAAATATAAGAAGTCTATTCTAAGTTGAATATGAAAGAATATATATATACATACATATATATATATATATATATATATATATATATATATATATATATATATATACACACACTACCAGTGGTAAAAGATATTGTTGACTTTTAAGCAAATACTCATAAATCAAAATACAGTTGGCCCTTAAAGAACACAGGTTTGGACTACATGGGTTCACTTACACATAAATTTTCCTCCAGCTCTGCCACCTCTGAGGCAGCAAGAACCCCTCCTTTTCCTCCTTCTCCTAAGCTTAATCAACATGAAGATTGTGTCGATGAAGACCTTTACGATGATCCACTTTCACTTAATGAAATATAAGTAAATATATTTTCACTTTATTTCAATTTTCTTAATACCATTTTGTCTAGCTTACTTCATTGTAAGAATACAGCATATAATTCATGTAACATACAAAATATATGTTAATCAACTGTTTATGTTATCAGTAAGAATTTCAGTCAACAATAGCCTGTTAGTAGTCAAGTTCAAGGGTTAATTGTAACCACAATAACAACAAAAGCATTTGTTCCATTTTTAAGATATTCTAGATTTCATCTTCTTGAGAACCTTATGAGGAACATAACACTGCACAAATATCTCCATTATACATGTGAGTGAACTAAAATTTGAAGAAGTTAATGTAGGGGAGTGAAAAATGGCTTCTTTCAACTCTTCTAGGTTCCTCGGCTGGAATATGAATCAAATTGATATAAGACATAAGATTAGCAGGAGGAAAATATATTTAGTGATGTACACATGCGTGGGAGTTCCACAAAATGAGACTTGAAGAAGGATCAGGTGACTAAAGCTTCTATAGCATCCTGGGCTACAGAAAGGAACAGGGACTTGGGGCTTCTGGGAGGTGGTGGCACAAGTCATGGGAGGCTGAAGGGATGAGTCCTGGTGAATACATGTCTTGTTATGCAGATTAAAGTCTCTCAGGTAATGGAAACTATCAGGATCAGTGCTAGGTGAATAAGGGTAGGGGATGGTGTAGGAAAGTGAATCCCAGGAGGAAAAAAAACGTTCTAAAGCAGCCCAGTGCCCCCTAAATGCCCACTCTTTTGTTCTTAGTCCCCAGTGCAACCTCTGTTCCAGTTAACACCTAAAGCATGCATGTCCTGGAACCTGCCTTCAAATTGTCCTTGTGGAGGTGAAGATGGCTGGTTCCCTGCTCTAACTGAACTAGGCTACAGTTTCATAACGTGTCTGCACCTCTCCAATGGTATTAATTAATTTGTTCAGAATTCTATTTATGAATTAATGCATGCATTTATTGAGCATCTTCTTAGTAGTAAGGGTCAAAGGCAAAGTCTGTGGGCTCATTATGTAAGTAGATGGACAGTCATGTGAACTACATAATATAGTGGGACAGTACAAGAACAAGATATGTAACAAGAAGCAACAGTAAGGAAAAAAAAAATAACAACAATGAAGTGGGAGGTGTTGGGGTGGAGAGTCTGGGGAAATTTTTACTAAGGTATTAGAAACCTTTGAGGTGAGTGTTCAAGATAAACCTAACGTTAACCCAATCTCTGCAGTGCTGCCTGACCCCTATAAGCCTCCCAAACTCCACAATGTTCAGCTACCCTGTAGCATACTAAAATGCGAGCATTTGCTTAAAAAGCAAAATTAAGAAATAAATGAATTGGGTTTACGTTTATTTTTGTGGGGACAGTTCCAGCTTTTTACAAAAATGAAGTAAGTGCAGCAGAAATGAGTGTTTGGGATAGATGATGGAGATCATGGTAAATATTTTACCCTTCACCCTCTGCCTCCAAAATGTCTGTAGCAGATACCATTTAGCAGCAGCCTGATAATTAATATTACCCAGAGTAGTTACTTTTTCTTAACACAGACAACTGTCTCAGTGTTCTGCATATATTCATAATTCTTCAGAATAGGTACTAGCCACCCCATTTTAGATGTAGTTAAGGAAATTTTAATTCAGGGACTTGTCCAGGTCACAGTAAGTGCCTGAGCAGGTATTGATTGGGCCTAACTTCTGTTCCTTGTGCACACGGAGAGGAATCTCCATATTCCTAGCTGCAGCAGCTGCCAACAATGAGATGTGCACATCCCCTCCACAAGTACAGAAGAAAACCCGAGCCAATGCCATTGAGATTTGATAAATGTATACTATCTCAGGCCAAATATTGCAAAATGCCCTCATTTAAATTAAAAGCATGAAACTAATGTCATGTTTTAGCAAGATATTTAGATCTGTTCCCTCTCCCTCCCTGCAATAAAATTAGTGCTGTCATTTATTACTGTTGACAAAATCCTTATCTTTCATTAGCCAGTAAATAATAAACTGAATTCCTTAGACATGACTTCACAACATAGACATGGTGTCTTCATTTACAAAATTCCTACATAAAAAGTAGTGAAGTGGGACTCCTTTCCTAAAGGCAACCTAACAAGTATTGGTTCATCCACAGTTCCATCAAAGGAGGGATCTTCCTACTGACCAGAAGACCTGAACAGCCTGAGAATGATTCCTTTCAACTCTGAGAGAAGAAGCTACAGATGAAGAGCAAGTAGGATGGTGAAGTGTTTAATCAGTGGCTGGGCAATCAATAAACACAACAAACAGGTCAAAACCGTTGAACTGAATTAAATCGACCTTATATCTTTGGAGAAAAGCTTAAAGACAGACAGAAAGAGAGCAGGCCGGCCAGGCACAATGGCTCACATCTGTAATCCCACCACTTTGGGAGGCCTAGGTGGGTGGATCATCTGTGGTCAGGAGTTTGAGACCAGCCTGGCCAACATGCTGAAACCCTGTCTATACTAAATATACAAAAATTAGCCAGGCGTAGTGGTGGGTGTCTGTAATCCCAGCTACTGGGGAGCCTGAGGCAGTAGAATTGCTTGAACTTAGGAGGCTGAGGCTGCAGTGAGCAGCCTGGGCAGCAGAGTGAGACTCCATCTCAAAAAGAAAGAGAGAGAGAGAGAGAGCGAGAGAGAGAGTGCAGATTAGGGTTGCATGGGCTTGTCATAGCAAAGGAAATCCAGGAGTTAAGACATTTTAGATGATAGCTTATCAAAGACCAGTTAGAGATGTATGCATCTTCAATGTAAGGAGGCTTCAACAGAAAGAAAAATAGTATTGTCTGTACGTGTATAGTGTTTGTGTATACAGAGAATTTTCTGTGCCCTTTTCCTTTTCACTCTGTTTCCCTGCCTGTTGGTTCTTTTTCTCAGCCAGTAAGCATAACCAAGTTTTCTTTTACTATCAAGCTCCCATTTAGTTTTGTTCTCCTCCTTCTCAAACTTTCTTACTTCTTGTTCTCTGCTCAATGTGTACTTTCTCATTGTTCTGTTGAACTTGCACTATTGACTCCTTAATTGCTTAATTCTCTAATTGTAAGTATAAGAATCTTGATCTACAAACTCAGATATACAAGAAATATATCACAATTTAATTTAATACATTGATTCTTTAAATCAACCTAATTCTAGTTATAAGCCATATTTTACTCAACTCTTAAGATAATCAATCTCCATCTTGCAAGATCCTCCAGGACCTTGCACTGAAGAGATCTTTAGAGTCTTCTGTGACGCTGGTTAGAGACAAGCAATTTCATGTTTAAGCGGACATGGAGCTTTTTAGTGCAGATTCTCTGATGCTTTGAAATCATTTACTCCTGGGACCAAGACATCATTTTTGAGAATGAGAATCCTGTACCTAGGGTTCAGCATCTCTGACTTCATCCATTCTAAAGTGTAGGATTTCCACAGAACACCAAACAAGGCAGGGAGCAGGGTGTGTCTACTGAAGGACTCACCCACCTTCCCCTTTTAGGAATATGGTGGACATGTTCTCATTGTCTCCTTGTCCTCAAAAGAATTCCTCACTTTTGCTCTTATTTATGGTATCTACCATGATCTAGGCTTTCAAAAAAAAAAAAAAAAAAAAACACTGAGAAACTTCACTTCAAGTGGCTCCTCTTTTTCCCTTAAAACTTGCTAAAACTAGGAACAATACATAGCATTGGCATGAGGAAAAAGAGAATTCTGTAAGAATAAAACATTGGCTAATCCCATCATAAGTTATCCTACCACAGAACCTATTGAGCACTTTCTTTTTTGTCCAGGTAAACTTGACCTAATTTTTCTGGTCACCCAAAGTCCACAGTTTACATTAGAGTCAGTCTTAGTGTTGTACATTCTATGTGTTTGGATAAAGTCTTAACGACGTACTTTCATCATTGTAATATAATACAGAGTAGTTTCACTGTCTAAAAATCCTCCATACCCCACCTGTTTCTTCCTCTTTTCCTTCTATCACCTAGAAACCACTGGTGCTTTTTATGATCTTCCTAGTTTTGCCTTTTACAGAATGTCATGTAGCTGAAATTATACAGTAGATAGTTTTTTAAAAGTGGATTCTTTTACCTATAAATATGCATTTAAATTTCCTCCATGTCTTTTCATGGCTTCATAGTTCATTTCTTTTTAGTGCTTAATAATATTCTATTGTCTGAAATCAACTGTTTACAGTTGATTTATCCATTCATGTACTAAAAAACATTTTGGTTGCTTTCAAGTTTTGAAAATTATGACTAAAGCTGCTATATACAACCATGCGCAGAATTTTGTGTGGACATAAGTTTTCAACTCATTTGGGTAAATACCAAGGAGTGTCATTGCTGGATTGTATGAAAATAACATATTTAGTCTTGTAAGAAATTGTCAAACTGTCTTCCAAAGTGGCTATATCATTTCACATTCCCACCAGAAATGAATGAGAGTTCCTGTTGCTCCACATCTTCACCTACACATATCATTGTGAGTGTTTTGAGTTTTAGCTATTCTAATAGATATGTAGTGATATCTCATTATTGTTTTAGTATGCATTTCCTGATGGCATATGATGTGGAGTGTCTTCTTACATGTTTATATAGCTTTCATATATATTCCTATATATATATGTATGTATGTATGTATGTATTTTTACAGAGTTGTCTATTAAAGTCTTTGGTCCTGGACCTAATTTTGATGTTGAATATGATAGAGCAATCTTTTTTTTTAAAGGGCTTTGGCCTTTTGTCTTCAATACAAGGGCATTCTCCTGGTATCCCCTAGCTATTCCGACATTTTCTTCTCTATCTCATTTATATTAAATACTTCCCACTGACTCCCTGACTTTTGGTTTTCTCAAGGTTGCCTTGACAGCTTTCCCTGGGAGCACTCACCCACAATTATGGTTTCAACTACCATTATCTCAATCCCTGTATTATGTAACTCAGTACGATTTATGCAAATGCTCAAGTTGGAAACATAAGAAATATTTTTGGCATCTTTGTCTTCCTCACCCTGACTCCCAAACCTATTTATCAGAATATCTTGCTAACTTTGCAGCTCAATTGGTAGGCAAATGACTCTTTATCTCACTTTCATAATGTACATTTCCTTTGAGAACATTCAACTCTATTACATAAGCATCGAATATAAATCATAGGCAGAATGTTTAATATGTTTCAAGTACAAATATGAACCCAGTAAGCTAAAGCTGGTAAGGCATGGGCAGAATTATTCAATATGTCAAGGGTAAGTTAAGTATACAACATATAAAGCATAAAGTAAGTAGTTAGCAAGTGCTTGTAATCCCAGCACTTTGGGAGACCAAAGTGGGTGGATCTCAAGGTCAGGAGATCGAGACCATCCTGGCCAAAATGGTGAAACTCCGTCTGCACTAAAAATAAAAAAAATAGCTGGGCATGATGGCACACATCTGTAGTCCCAGTGACTTGGGAGGCTGAGGTAGAAGAATCGCTTGAACCCAGGATGCAGAGGTTTCAGTGAGCCAAGATCATACCACTGCACTCTAGCAGCCTGGCGACAGAGTGAAGACTCCATCTTAAAAAAAAAAAAAAAAAGCTATTTTCAACTTGCAAACGAAAAATAGAAAAAGACATGAGAATCTCTGCATAGAAATGTTTTCCTCTAAGCAACTAAATTCCTTTTATTTCATCTCCCTATAATCTCCATTTCAAATATGAAAACCCCACATACCCCAATTGTGAATCTTTGATTTATAAAACTGAGAAACTTCCACAATCTAGCTCTAAGTTACATTAAAATAGTGTCATCTTCTGCTTCTCTTCACCATGCCTTCCTACTTGCTTTTTCCAAAAGAAGCACTATTAAATTTCATCTTTTATTCCCCCAGAATGGTTTCTTTCACTTTTTCTCTAAGTATTAAAAAACCTACTCATCATTAAGTACATAGCAATTGCTAAATTTTTTGACACCTTCCTCATTTTTCTAGGCAAAATTTTTTTCCACACTGTAGTATGTTCTTTTCTCTCGTGTAATGGCCTGTGACGGTTTGCCTTGCGTTAAGCTTATTTTTGACTCTGAGAAAAATGTGAACTTTCTGAGGAGGAAGTATGCTTGTGGTCTATCCTAGAGCCTAGTCCATTGCCTGATATATAATATGTGTGCTTGGTTATTTTTATAAACTCTTTTTTTTATCTTAATGTTTTTATTTTATCTCTGTGAGGAGAAAATTGATGATGGGTCTCTAGCATTTGTGTACTTCTTGTGAGTAGAAGCATGGACTGTCTGCTCTGGAATATCTTTGCAGGGATATTTGGATAACAAACAGGTGGAAATTAGAGATAGTGTCTCTCTCAGAAACCAAGGATCACTCTGTTCACTGTCTGATATAATAATGATGATGTCTCCTCTGGGGTCAAGATTAGACAGGCTTACTGCCTCTTATAAAAGATTTGGCTTCCCCAAACTCAGACTGCTCTCCTAGAACACAACCCACTGTGTTCACAGGTATCACCTGACCTTGCTTGCTTTGACTTTTGGGACCTGGAGCTCAAGGAACTGGAACAAAGACTGAGACTCTGGATGCTGCTATTGCCGTCAGGAATAAAATCCTTTGTCTCTGATCCTGGAGTCTCAAGTCTTCTGCCAGCTTCTATGAGTTCATAACAGATTAACTTGTTAGTGGATAAGTAGGATAAAATCTCATATCCTTCATGGTTCTTGACAATGACCAGGCTGCCAACTGCTATCCCAGATTCTGTCTCCTTTTGATTTTTACTGGAAACAAGCCAAACATTAAAGAGATTTCCTCCTAAAGAGATAATATTGAAGACAAAAAAGAGAATTTTCCTATGTTCTCGTGCCTGGAAATCATTAATCTTTAATCTGTGGGAAAGACTACAAATCAGTGGGAACTGACACTTCAAGTTATAAATGAAACTGCCTTAATATTTCAAAGATACTGAACCTAAATGTCTTCCAAAATGTATAGGACTGCTCCAGTGTGTAGAAAGTTTAATTCTAAAATTTTGAACATATATTACTAAAACTATTACTTAGCACTACATTGATGACAAAATAAATATATCTTAGGCTAATACATGCTACTTGGGTCATATTCCCATTTTATAAAAAGATAAATATATGTTGCCAAACCAATGTTTTATTTTTGAGATGATATATTCTATCTTTATCAATACTAAGCTGATTGTTAATCTACAGAAAGTGTAAATTTTTTAAAGGTAAAAAAGTAGTGTCTTGGTCTGCTTGGGCTGCTATAACAAAATACCATAGACTAGGTGGTCTAAACAACTGACATTTATTTCTCACAGTTTTGGAGATTTGGAAGTCCAAGATCAAGATGCTGGCTGACTCAGTTTCAGGTAAGGGCTTCCGTCTTCTCTGGTAGACCCCAGTTTTCTTGCTGTTATTCTCACATGCTAGAAAGAGAGAAAGAGTGCCAGCTCTTTGATCTTTTCTGATAAGGGCACTAATCCCATCATGAGAACCTTTTACCATCATGATCTCACTTAAAGCTGATTACTTCCCAAAGGCCCCGTCTCAAAATAGAACCACACTGAGGGTTGAGTTTCAACATATGAATTGTGAGGAGGCACAACTCAGTCCATAGCAAGCAATATAGTGTTTATATTAGTAATATCATGCTCCTACAATGAAAATATTAACATCTCTTCTTCTAAACCTAATCTATATTTGTTGTTAAATCTAAAATGTTGGTAACACTGAGTTACAAAGTTTTATTCTCTTCTTTATTCTATAATTTTTGTTCTTTATTAAAACAGTTATGAAAAATATTTTGTTTTACACTTACGTTTATTATTTTTGAATACCAACAAAAACATGGTTGTAACTTTTTACTTAGATATGTTTTATAAGAAACTATTCCAATGATAGTTTAAAAATATTAGACAAAGTGAATACAGAATATGTTTGTATGCTCACAATGGTCCTAATTGATTAATATTTGTGAACTAAAAGAAAAAAATAAGGCCAGGCGTGGTGGCTCACGCCTGTAATTCCAGCACTTTGGGAGGGGGAGGCAGGCGGATCACAAGATCAGGAGATCCAGACCATCCTGGCTAACACGGTGAAACCTCTCTCTACTAAAAACACAAAAAATAAGCTGGGTGTGGTGGCGGCTGCCTGTAGTCCCAGCTACGTGGGAGGCTGAGGCAGGAGAATGGTGTGAACCCTGGAGGTGGAGCTTGCAGTGAGCCGAGATCCTGCCACTGCACTCCAGGCTGGGCGATAGAGTGAGACACACTGTCTCAAAAAATAAATAAATAAAATAAATAAATACATAAAAGAAAAAAATAAATTCAACCATCACTTTACACATTTGTAATTGATATTATATGCACACTATTTAGGCAGCTAGTCCTATCTCCTTTGTCTAATATTTCTCATAAAATTATATCTAATTATATCTAAGTATATCTAATTATATCTAATTATATTTAAACTTGCAAATGTATCACAAGTAGGGAACATAGGAAAATAGGAACCCCTCACCCAATTTGAATAGTTATGACCACTTGGCTCTTTAGGAAAAAAAAAAAAATCTACTTCCTTTATAATCTGGAATGAAAAATTTTAAGAGCAAAATAATAACATTCCTTCTTAAATAATTTATTAAAGGAAAGTTTTGGTATATTGGCAGTTAGAAAAGGTGTGGGCCCGAGGAAATAGAGAAAAAAATGCTGAGAAAAAAGAAAGGTTTCCAATGGATTGTCATTTCCCTCATTTTGATAGTTTTAAAGTTAATACTTGTAGTAAATAGAACTTTATTGAAAACATAAAATATTTCTCATGTTAACTATCTCATATCCTGAAGAGGTGTTAACAACTGCTAGATCATTATAAACCACTTTTTCCAAAATAAGTCTTTAATTCATTCTGTATTAGTTCATTCTCTTGCTGCCATGTAGAAATATCCAAGACCAGGTAATTTATAAAGAAAAGAGGTTTAATTGGCTCAGTTCTGCATGGCTGGGGAGGCCTCAGGAAACTTACAATCATGGTGGAAGGCACCTCTTCACAAGGTGGCAGTAGAGAAAATGAGAACCTAGTGAAGGGGTGAAGCCCCTTATAAAACCACCAGATCTCATGAGAACTCACTTACTGTCACAAGAGAAGCATGGGCGGAACCAACCCCATGATTCAGTTACCTCCCACAGGGTCCCTCCCTAAACATTTTGGAATTATGGGATTACAATTCAAGATACGATTTGGGTGGGGACGTAAAGACAAACCGTATCCCATTTTTTCACTCATTATCAAAACAAATATCACTTGAAGATCTACTCTGACCCAAGTGTTTTTGAGAAGCACTGAGCTTACTGCATTAAAAGAGATATAAATTCTAGTGCAGAAAATATTTTTTCTTGACACCTCTAATGTATTATGTGTTCCTTTATTAATCATAATATACTTACAAGCAAAGTTTATTTTTTCAATTTGAAAATATGTTACCTGTAGGCCAAATCCCATCATATATTCATTGTGTGTAGCTTTACTTAGTAGGCAACCGATTAACATATATTGAAAAGGTTATATTTTTAATGCAAATGAATATAATATCAGGGTTTACATCTCACATTTATTGTACTGTATCATATGCTCATTTCTTCAACTTTAATTGAGATTACTAACTTTTAGCTTCTTTTATTTATAGAGTCAAAAAGATATAAATATTCTCATGACATTGTAATTTTAATTCCATCAGTTTCCCCTAAAAATAAACAATCTTATGATTTTAGCTTCTTAAAATTTTCTACTTTATAATTTTCTTTTAAATCAAGACCCAAAACTTAACCCAGCATATCCAAAAGTCTTTCTTTAACCTACCATATGTTTTCATTAGAAACCACAAATAATACAAGGATTACAAGAAACTTGTAAATAATGTTATCACAGGTTACCTCACATATGAAAATAAGTGATTTACTTATGTGGTAGAGAATAATAAAAATTAATTAGTACAAAGATCTATGCTGTTCAGTGGAAGTTTTCTATAAAACATATATTCAATGATTTGTTTTGTTTTGCAAAAAGAGATAGAAATGTCATCACGGATCTGATTCTTTCCTTTACTTCATACCTAAACAGACAAATGGAGAATTAAATAACCTTGTAAAAATTCCAGGTGAAACCTTTCCTTCAGTAAAAGTTGAGCTTGGAATACAGTTAACCTAATTAGGTAATATTGTCCTCTATGTATAGCTTTAATTAATACATAACAGATATTCTCTAATGTAGAACATACTGAGAGTCCTCAGGTTGCCTGTAATGATAGCTGTGCTGCTCTTAAGGGATCTTCTCAAGTGTGACAACACATCTTTCAGGTCATCATTGCTTGCTATGGGGGGAGTGACTGCCTGGAATGTAAAGTACTTATGGTGGAACTTGAAAATTGAGAAAAAGAATAATTCTGTTGCTGTATTTGGTCACAAATTTTATTAAAATGTATGTCAAATGCTATTTTTAATTACTTCTCTATTTCACTGTGATTTTTGGTTAAGACTATCATTTTGTAGCAAAGTCACTCCATCTTAAGAGTTATGGCATAATTGTTCGGTGCTATTTATTAACAGAAAATAGTCATCCATGAAACAAATAACTGGCTTATCTAGATAAATTGTCATCTTTTTTTTTTTTTTTTTTTTTTTTTTTTTTGAGACGGAGTCTCGCTCTGTCGCCCAGGCTGGAGTGCAGTGGCCGGATCTCAGCTCACTGCAAGCTCCGCCTCCCGGGTTCCCGCCATTCTCCTGCCTCAGCCTCCCGAGTAGCTGGGACTACAGGCGCCCACAACCGCGCCCGGCTAATTTTTTTTGTATTTTTAGTAGAGACGAGGTTTCACCGTGGTCTCGATCTCCGGACCTTGTGATCCGCCCGCCTCGGCCTCCCAAAGAATTGTCATCTTTTAAATGATACAGATGATCAGCGACTGGACTGTTTTCATTATCAGGAGAATTAAAATGGAAGAAGAACGTTCAAATGGTATAAAGTTGTTAGTGGGAGCATTTGATTCTCACCTGTCTACCCCAGAACTATGCTTGAACTCTAGCTTCCACCAGAAAAAAATAAAACTTAAAAAAAAATTCCTCATGTTATTTCAAAATGCCTGACATTATTATAGATATCTGCGTATTATTTAATGCTTGAAATCCATCATCTTAATCCCACTCCTTTTTTTCTGTTCCCACATCATTAAGGAGTCTCTAAAACTAGGGAACCCCAGATAAGATGCACGGTGCCATGGACCTTTCTGCCAAACCAGTGTATATACACTGCCATTAGGGAACCAAAAATGTAATAGATGCTCAAATAATGTCCTGGCAAATTATACCTGCTTGATGTTGATTGGCACAGAAATGTCTACAGTAGTTTTCAAACTTCAGAGTGCATGAGAATCACCTGGGGATAGAGGCAGGGTGATGCTGAGGCTGCCGGCTCAGGGCTTACATTTTGAGAATCTCTGGGCTAGAGTAACATAGGCGCTGAGAGGTGGACATCAAGGGTTACCCAATACAGTCATGTGTAGCTTTTAGATAATTCATGGCCTTAAGCCCCAAAACATCAAGGTGGTGGCTAGCTTCAATCTCTCCAAAAGAATATATAGGATGATGAGTGGAATGAGTTCTTTGCTGCTGCAACTGATCTTGAGGCCATAATTGATACTCATAATCTCCTTTCTTCACCACATGTTCTAGATGTATCTCACTCTTGGCCAGCATTTAAGCAGATCAAGTGGTATGACTTGCCTGGTAGTATGACTCAGCTTTTCATTTCCAAAAGAGTTAGAAGCCTTTGTTGCTTTACCTAGTCAGGCATGTTTTTATTTTTACCCTCTGGGATCTGCTTGGATTCACTCTTGTCTTCAACCATGAAATGGCTTGTTTTTGTACTAGCCCAAAATATGCCTCATAGAATGTAATAATACTCTATTTGTTATGGACAATCTATTGTTGTCTACGGTCAGGTGTTCAGTCTTTACTGGGGCCCAATGTCATTCCAGAAGATACGCCAAATGCTAAGTTTTCCTATTCTTGCTCCAAACTATAATGGTTCGCATTGTGACTCTTTTAGGGTATGACAGGGACACCACACAATATCCTCATCCAACAGATACCTCTAGCACCATCCAATTTGCTGAGTAATACAATCCAAATGACAGGGCAACGTAAACCTCAGCCTGAACCTACCTCACAGTTCTTTCTTCCTATGGGTCCCACTCAAAACTAGTAGTCACCAGGTATGTAGACTGGAGCAGAATTACCATACACAGTACATGGCCTCCAAAATCCAATGAGGCCCATCAATAATCCATGACTTTCTTAGTTTTAGGGGATACAAAGTTCATACCTTCCCCTTAATTTCTTAAATTGACAAATTAAAATTGTATATATTTATATATTTATTATAATACACCATTAGCTTTTAAATATATATATGTTGTTGAATGGTTCAGTCAAGCTAAGTAACATGCACATTACCTTCCATAGTAATCATTTTTTTGTGTGTGTGGTGAGAACACTAAAATCTACTCTTAGTGATTTTCAAGATTTTATATATACCTTACTATTTACTATAGTCACCATGTGTTACAACAGATTTCTTGAGTTTGTTCCTTTTGTCTAACTGAAATTTTGCTTCCTATGCCTGACATCTTCAGAATTTCCCACCTCCCAGTCCCTGGTAATCACCAGTCTACTGTGCCTGGCTTATTTAACTCGATATAAAGTTCCCCAGCTTCATTCATATTGTTGCAAATGACAGGATCTCCTTCACTTTTAAGGCTGAATAGCATTCCATTATATATATTTATAATATATATTATATATAATTATATATATTAATTATATATAATTTTATATTATATAATATATAATATATATAATTAAATATGTATAATTTTATATTATATAAATATAATATATAATTCCATTATATATAATATATATTCATATAGTATTCCATTATATATATTATATATAATATTTTATATATATTATATTATATATATTATATAATATAATATTTATAATGTATTATATAATATATATAGTACCAATGGAAAATGGAAAATTATATTTACTATTACATATTATATATTATTATATACTATATAATCATATAGTATATAATATTATACATATATATATATATATATATATATATATATTCTGTTGATGGACTCTCAGTTTGAGTCCATAACTTGGCTATTGGCTATTGTGAATAATGCTGCAATGAACATGGTAGTGCAGATATCTCTTTGACATATTAATTTCATTTTCTTTGGCTATATCCCTAGTGGTTGGACTACTGAATCATTTGGAAGTTCTATTTTTATTTTTTTTGAGAAAACTCCATGATGTTTTCTAGAATGACCCTTTAATTTTATAGGGTGTATCAGCAAGGTCCAGAAAAATTTTATCAGTCTGGAAAGCTCTTGGATCTTCATGGGGTTATCTCTCTTTCACTTTCATATACATGCCTTGTTAAGGTATTCAAAATATTTACTAGCTTCTTTTCAACAGGTGCTATTAGTATGCCACCAATATGGCAGACTAACCTAGTGTACTGTGATGTGTCAAGTCAATCAGTGTGCCTGTGGTTTATATTTTAACGAATAACAACAGAGTTAGGTTAGTTCCAAGAAAGTGAGATCTATGTAGAACAATTATACTAAAGTTCTGTCAAGTGGCACCTTTAAGAAGTTGTTTGTTACTCTGGAGAAATAGAACTAATATAATTTGTGTGTGAAGTGATTTATTATAATTGGCTCCCCTCCCCTCCCCACAATAGGACCAGGTGTGTGATGATCCCCTTCCTATGTCCAAGTGATCTCATTGTTCAATTCCCACCTATGAGTGAGAATATGCGGAATTTGGTATTCTGTTCTTGGGATAGTTTGCTGAGAATGATGGTTTCCAGCTGCATTCATATCCCTACAAAGGACACAAACTCATCCTTTTTTTATGGCTGCATAGTATTCCATGGTGTATATGTGCCACATTTTCTTAATCCAGTCTGTCACTGATGGACATTTGGGTTGATTCTAAGACTTTGCTATTGTAAATAGTGCCGCAATAAACATATATGTGCATGTGTCTTTATAGTAGTGTAATTTATCATCCTTTGGGTATATATCCAGTAATGGGATTGCTGGGTCAAATGGTATTTCTAGTTCTAGATCCCTGAGGAATTGCCACACTGTTTTCCACAATGGTTGAACTAGTTTACAGTACCACCAACAGTGTAAAAATGTTCCTATTTCTCCACATCCTCTCCAGCACCTGTTGCTTCCTGATTTTTTAATGATTAGCGTTCTAACTAGTGTGAGATGGTATCTCATTGTGGTTTTGATTTGCAGTTCTCTGATGGTGAGTGATGATGAGCATTTTTTCATGTGTCTGTTGGCTGTATGAATGTCTTCTTTTCAGAAGTGTCTGTTCATATCCTTTGTCCACTTTTTGATGGGGTTGTTTGTTTTTTTCTTGTAAATTTGAGTTCTTTATAGGTTCTGGATATTAGCCCTTTGTCAGATGAGTAGATTGCAAAAATTTTCTCCCATTCTGTAGTTTGCCTGTTCACTCTGATGGTAATTTCTTTTGCTGTGCAGAAACTCTTTAGTTTAATTAGATCCCATTTGTCAATTTTGGCTTTTGTTGCTGTTGTTTTGGTGTTTTAGACATGAAGTCCTTGCCCATGCCTATGTCCTGAATGGTATTACCTAGGTTTTCTTCTAGGATGTTTATGGTTTTAGGTCTAACATTTAAGTCGCTAATCCATCTTGAATTAATTTTTGTATAAGGAGTAAGAAAAGGATCCAGTTTCAGCTTTCTACTTATGGTTAGCCAATTTTCCCAGCACCATTTATTAAATAGGGAATCCTTTCCCCGTTTCTTGTTTTTCTCAGGTTTGTCAAAGATCAGATGGCTGTAGATGTGTGGTGTTATTTCTGAGGGCTCTGTTCTTTTCCATTGGTGTATATCTCTGTTTTTGTACCAGGACCATGCTGTTTTGGTTACAGTAGCCTTGTAGTATAGTTTGAAGTCAAGTAGCGTGATGCCTCCAGCTTTGTTCTTTTGGCTTAGGATTGTCTTGGCAATGCAAGGTATTTTTTGGTTCCATATGAACTTTAAAGCAGTTTTTTTCCAATTCTGTGAAGAAACTCATTGGTAGCTTAATGGGGATGGCATTGAATCTATAAATTGCCTTGGGCAGTATGGCCATTTTCACAATATTGATTCTCCCTATCCATGGGCCTGGTATGATCTTCCATTTGTTTGTGTCCTCTTTTATTTCACTGAGCAGTGGTTTGTAGTTCTCCTTGAAGAGGTCCTTTACATCCCTTGTAAGTTGGATTCCTAGGTATTTTATTCTCTTTGAAGCTATTGTGAATGGGCTCATTCATGATTTGGCTCTCTGTTTGTCTGTTACTGGTGTATAATAATGCTTGTGATTTTTGCACATTGATTTTATATCCTGAGACTTTGCTGAAGTTGCTTATCAGGTTAAGGAGATTTGGGGCTGAGACAATGGGGTTTTCTAAATATACAATCATGTCATCTGCAAACAGGGACAATTTGACTTCTTCTTTTCCTAACTGAGTACCCTTTATTTCTTTCTCTTGCCTGATTGTCCTAGCCAGAACTGCCAACACTATGTTGAATAGGAGTGGTGAGAGATGGCATACCTGTCTTGTGCCAGTTTTCAAAGGGAATGCTTCCAGTTTTTGCCCATTCAGTATGATATTGGCTGTGGGTTTGTCATAAATAGCTCTTATTATTTTGAGATACATTCCTTCAATACTGAATTTATTGAGAGTTTTTAGCATGAAGGGCTGTTGAATTTTGTCAAAGGCCTTTTCTGCATCTATTGAGATAATCATGTGGTTTTTGTCTTTGGTTCTGTTTATTTGCTGGATTACATTTATTGATTTGCATATGTTGAACCAGCCTTGCATCCCAGGGATGAAGCCCACTTGATCATGGTGGAAAAGCTTTTTGATGTGCTGTTGGATCCGGTTTGCCAGTATTTTATTGAGGATTTTTGCATCGATGTTCATCAGGGATATTGGTCTAAAATTCTCTCTCTTTTTTTTTTTTTTTTTGTATCTCTGTCAGGCTTTGGTATCAGGATGATGTTGGCCTCATAAAATGAGTTAGGGAGGATTCCCTCTTTTTCTATTGATTGGAATAGTTTCAGAAGGAATGGTACCAACTGCTCCTTGTACCTCTGGTAGAATTTGGCTATGAATCGGTCTGGTCCTGGACTTTTTTTGGTTGGTAGGCTAGTAATTATTGCCTCAATTTCAGAGCCTGCTATTGGTCTATTCAGGGATTCAGCTTCTTCCTGGTTTAGTCTTGGGAGAGTGTAAGTGTCCAGGAAAGTATCCATTTCTTCTAGGTTTTCTAATTTATTTGCATAGAGGTGTTTACAGTATTCTCAGATGGTAGTTTGTAATTCTGTGGGATCAGTGGTAATATCCCCTTTATCATTTTTTGTTTCATCTATTTGATTCTTCTCTCTTTTCTTCTTTGTTAGTCTTGCTAGCAGACTATCAATTTTGTTGATCTTTTCAAAAAACCAACTCCTGGATTCATTGATTTTTTTGGACGGTTTTTTGTGTCTCTATCTCCTTCAGTTCTGCTCTGATCTTAGTTATTTCTTGCCTTCTGCTAGATTTTTGAATGTGTTTGCTCTTGCTTCTCTAGTTCTTTTAATTGTGGTGTTAGGGTGTCAATTTTAGATCTTTCCTGCTTTTTCTTGTGGACATTTAGTGCTATAAATTTCCCTCTACACACTGCTTTAAATGTGTCCCAGAGATTCTGGTATGTTGTATCTTTGTTCTCACTGGTTTCAAAGAACATCTTTATTTCTGCCTTCTTTTCATTATGTACCCAGTAGTCATTCAGGAGCAGGTTGTTCAGTTTCCATGTAGTTGGGCGGTTTTGATTGAGTTTCTTAGTCCTGAGGTCTAGTTTGATTGCACTGTGGTTTGAGAGACAGTTTGTTATAATTTCTGTTCTTTTACGTTTGCTGAGGAGTGCTTGGGTCAATTTTGGAATAAGTGTGATGAGGTGCTGAGAAGTATGTATATTTTGCTGATTTGGGATGGAGAGTTAGTTCTGTAGATGTCTATTAGGTCCACTTGGTGCAGAGTTGAGTTCAATTCCTGGATATCCTTGTTAACTTTCTGTCTTGTTGATCTGTCTAATGTTAACAGTGGGGTGTTAAAGTCTCCCATTATTGTATGGGAGTCTAAGTCTCTTTGTAAGTCTCTAAGGACTTGCTTTATGAATCTGGGTGCTCCTGTATTGTGTGCATATATATTTAGGATAGTTAGCTCTTACTGATGAATTGATCCCTTTACCATTATGTAATGGCCTTCTTTGTCTCTTTTGATCTTTGATGATTTAAACTCTGCTTTATCAGAGACTAGGATTGCAACCTCTGTTTTTTTCTTTGTTTTCCATTTGCTTGGTAGATCTTCCTCCATCCCTTTATTTTGAGTCTATATGTGTCTCTGCATGTGACATGGGTCTCCTGAATACAGCAAACTGATGGGTCTTGACTCCTTATCCAATTTGCTAGTCTGTGTCTTTTAATTGGACCATTTAGTCCATTTACATTTAAGGTTAATATTGTTATGTGTGAACTTGATCCTGTCATTGTGATATTAGCTGGTTATTTTCCTCGTTAGTTGATGCCGTTTCTTCCTAGAATCGATGGACTTTACCTTTTGATATGTTTTTGCAATGGCTGGTACCTGTTGTTCCTTTCCATTTTTGGTGCTTCCTTCAGGATCTCTTGTAGGGCAGGCCTGGTGGTGACAAAATCTCTAAACATTTGCTTATCTGTAAAGGATTTTATTTCTCCTTCACTTATGAAACGTAGTTTGGCTGGATATTAAATTCTAGGTTGAAAATTCTTTTCTTTGGGAATGTTGAATATTGGCCCCCACTCTCTTCTAGCTTGGAGAGTTTCTGCAGAGAGATCTGCTGTTAGTCTGATAGGCTTCCCTTTGCGTGTAACCTGACCTTTCTCTCTGGCTGCCCTTAACATTTTTTCCTTCATTTCAACTTTGGTGAATCTGACAATTATATGTCTTGGAGTTGTTCTTCTCGAGCAGTATCTTTGTGGCATTCTCTGTATTTCCTGAATTTGAATGTTGGCCTGCCTTACTAGGTTGGGGAAGTTCTCCTGGATGATATCCTGAAGAGTGTTTTCCAACTTGGTTCCATTTTCCCCGTCACTTACAGGCACACCAATCAGACGTAGATTTGGTCTTTTCACATAATCCCATATTTCTTGGAGGCTTTGTTCATTTCTTTTTACTCTTTTTTCTCTACACTTCTCTTCTCACTTCATTTCATTCATTCGATCTTCAATCACTGATATTCTTTATTCCAGTTGATCAAGTCGGTTACTGAAGCCTGTGCATTTGTCACGTAGTCCTCATGTTAGGTTTTCATCTCTATCAATTCTTTTAAGATCTTCTCTGCATTGATTATTCTAGTTATCCATTCATCCATTCTTTTTTCAAGGTTTTTAGTTTCTTTTCGATGGTTACGTAGTTCCTTCTTTAGCTCTGAGAAGTTTGATCGACTGAAGACTTCTTCTCTCAACTCATCAAAGTCATTCTCCATCCAGCTTTGTTCTGTTGCTGGCAATGAGCTGTGTTCCTTTGGAGGGGGGAGATGTGCTCTGATTTTTTGAATTTCCAGCTTTTCTGCACTGCCTTTTCCCCATCTTTGTGGTTTTATCTGCCTTTGGTCTGTGATGATGGCTATGTACTGATGAGGTTTTGGTGTGGGTGTCCTTTCTATTTGATAGTTTTCCTTTTAACAGTCAGGACCCTCAGCTGTAGGTCTGTTGTAGTTTGCTTGAGGTCCACTCCAGACCCTGTTTGCCTGGGTATCAGCAGCAGAGGCTGCAGAAGATAGAATATTGCTGAACAGCGAGTGTTGCTGTCTGATTCTTGCTCTGGAAGCTTCATCTCAGGGGTGTACCCCACCATGTGAGGTGTGAGGTGTTGGTCTGCATCTAGTGGGGGATGTCTCCCAGTTAGGCTACTCAGGGGTCAGAGACTCACTTGAGCAGGCAGTCTGTCCGTTATCAGATGTCAACCTCCATGCTGGGAGATCGACTGCTCTCTTCAAAGCTGTCAGGCAGGGGCATTTGCCTCTACCGGGGTTTCTGCTGCTTTTTGTTTATCTATGCCCTGTCCCCAGAGGAGGAGTCTACAGAGGCAGGCCGGCCTCCTTGAGCTGTGGTGGGCTCCACCCAATTCGAGCTTCATAGCAGCTTTGTTTACCTACTTAAGCCTCAGCTATGGCAGGTGCCCCTCCCCCAGCTTCGCTGCCACCTTGCAGTTAGATCTCAGAATGCTGTGGTAGCAATGAGGGAGGCTCCGTGGGCGTGGGACCCTCTGGTCCAGGTGTGGGATATCATCTCCTGGTGTGCTGTTTGCTAAGACCCTTGGTAAAGCACAGTGTTAGGGTGGCAGTTACCCAATTTTCCAGGTGTTGTGTGTCTCAATTTTCTTTGGCTAGGAAAAGGAATTTCCTTCCCGCTTGTGGTTCCCAGGTGAGGCACACCTCGCCCTGCTTCAGCTCTTGCTGGTCGGGCTGCACTCGCGGACCAGCACCAGCTGTCTGACACACCCCAGTGAGATGAACGTGGTACCTCAGTTGAAAATGCAGAAATCACCCGTCTTCTGGGTCGCTCACGCTGGGAGCTGGAGGCTGGAGCTGTTCCTATTCGGCCATCTTGGGTGCACCAACCAGATGCTTATTGCAATTTTGATTTGCATTTCTATGATGATCAATGATGTTGAGCACCTTTTCATATATCTGTTTGCCATTGTGTGTCTTCTTTTGAGAAACATCTATTTGGATCTTTTCCTAATTTTTAAATCAGATTTATTACATTTTTGAAAAATTGAGTGGTTTGAGCTCCTTATATATTCTGATTATTAATCCTTTGTTAGATAGATAATTTGCAAATATTTTCTCTCATTCTGTGTGTTGTCTCTTCACTTTTTTAATTTTTTTTTTTTTTTTTTTTTTGCCTTGCAGAAGCTTTTCAACTTGACGTGATCTCATTTATCCATTTTTCATTGGTTGCCTGTGCTTGTGGGGTATTACTCAAAAACTCTTTGTCCAGTCCAATGTCCTGGAGTTTCCCCAAAGTTTTCTTTTAGTAGTTTCATAGTTTAAGATCCTAGATGTAAGTCTTTAATTCATTTGACTTAATTTTTGTATATGGTGAGGGAGAGGAGTCTCGTTTCGTTCTTCTGAATGGATATCCAGTTTTTCTAGCATCATTATTGAAGAAACTGTCCTTTCCCCAGTGTATGTTCTTGGCGCCATTGTTTAAAATGTAGATGTATGACTTATTCCATACATCTACAAGATGTAGATGTATGGCTCTCTATTCTGTTCCATTGATATATGTGCCTGTTTTTATGCTAGTATCATGCTGTTTTGGCTACTATTTATCTGTAGTATAACTTGAAGTCAGGTAACATGATTCCTCCAGTTTTGTTTTGTTTTTTTTTTTTTTTTTTTGCTCAGAATGGCTTTGGCTATTCTGTGTCTTTTGTGGTTCCACATAAATTTTAAGAATTTCTTTCTCTTTCTGTGAAGAATGTCCTTAATATTTGGAGAGAGATTGCACTGAATCTGTAGACTACTTCAGGCAGTATGGAGATTTTAACAACACTGACTCTTCCAACTGATGAGTATAGAATATCTTTCCATTTTTTCAGCGTGTGTACTCTTCAATTTCTTGCATCAATGTCTTATGGCTTTCATTGTAGAGAGCTTTCACTTCTTTGATTAATTCTTGGGTATTTTATTTTATCTTGCTTCTTGGGTATTTTATTTTATCTGCAGCTCTTATAAATGGGATTACTTTCTTGATTTTCTTTTCAGATTATTTGCTGTTTGCATACAGAAATGCTATAGATGTTCATATGCTGATTTTATATCCTGCAATTTTACTGAATTTTTTTCATCAATTCTAGCAGTTTTTTCAAGGAGTTTTTAGGCTTTTCCAAATATAAGATCATATCATCTGCAAACAAGAACAATTTGACTTCTTCCTTTCCAATTTGGGTACACTTTGTTTCTTTCTCTTCTCTGATTGTTCTAGCCAGGATCTCTAGTACTAGGTAGAATAACAGCGGTGAAAGTGAGCATCCTTGTCTTGTTACAAATCTGAGAGGAAAGGCTTTAAGTTTTATCCCACTCAGTATGACACTACCTGTGGGGCTATTGTATATGATTTTACTGTGTTGAGGTATGTTCTTTCTATATCCAGGTTTTTGAGGCTTTTTGTCATGAAAGGATGTTGAATTGTATAAAATACCTTTTCAGCATTAATTGAATTAATATATGATTTTTATCCTTCATCCTGTTGATATGACCTATTACACTGATTGATTTACATATGTTGAATTATCATTGCATCCCTGGGATAAATCCCACTTAGTCATGCCGAATGATTTCGCATATGTATTGTTGAATTTGGTCTGCTAGAATTTTGTTGAGGTTTTTGGATCAATGTTCAACAGGGTTAATGGCCTGTAGTTTTCTTTTTTTTGATGTGTCTTTGTATGGTTTTGATTTCAGAATAATACTGGCCTTGTAGAATGAGTTTGGAAGTATTCCCTCCTGTTCTATTTTTCAGAATAGTTTGAGCAGAATTCATATTAGTTCTTCTTTAAAAGTTTGGTAAAATTCAGCAGTAAAGTCATCGTATCTCAGGCTTTTCCTTGCTGGAAGGCATTTTATTACAGCTTTGCTTTCATTACGTATATTGGTCTGTTCGTGTTTTGGATATCTTCATGGTTAAATCTTAGTAAGTTGTACTAGTCTAGAAATTTATCCATTTCTTCTAGGTTTTCCAATTTATTGACATACAGGTGCTCACAGTAGGCTCTAATAATTCCTTGAATTTATGTGGTATCAGTTATAATGTATCATTTTTCATCTCTGATTTTCTTTAATTGGGCCTTCTCTTTTTTTTCTTCGTCTGGCTAAAGATTTGTTGATTTTGTTTATCATTTAAAAAAAAAAAAACTTTTAGTTTTTTTGATCCTTTGTATTATTTCTTTTAATTTCTTTTTTTTTTTTCTGCTCTGATCTTTATTATTTATTTTCTTCTGATAATTTGGGCTTTGGTTTTTTTCTTGCTTTTATAGTTCTTTAAGATGCATCATTAGGTTGTTTACTTGAAGTTTTTCTACTTTTTGATGTAGTTGCTTATTGCTATAAACTTTCTTCTTATACTGTTTTTGCTCTATCCTATAGGTTTTGGTATGTTGTGGTTCCATTTTCATTTGTTTCAAGAAATTTTTAAATTTTCTTCTTAATTTTTAATGACCCAGTGTTCATTTGGGAGCATACTGTTTAGTTTCCATGTGTTTGTATGTTTTCCAAAGTTCCTCTTCTTATTGATTTCTAGTTTTATTCCATTTTGATCAGAGCAGACATTTGTATAATATTTTAATTTAAAAAAAAGAATATAAAACTTATTTTTGGCCTAATGTATTATCTGTCCTTGAGAATGATCCATGTGCTAGGAGAAGAGTGTGCATTCTGCAGCTGTTAGATGAAATGTTCTGTAAATATTTATTTGGTCCATTTGGTCCATAGTGCAGATTAATTCCAAAGTTTCTTTGTTGATTTTCTGTCTGGAATGTCTGTCCAATGATGCAAGTTGGGTACTGAAGTCTCCAGCTATTATTATATTGGGATACACCTCTCTCTTTAGCTCTAACAATATTTGCTTCATATATCTGAGTGCTACAGTGTTGAGTGCATATATATTTAAAGTTGTTATACCCTCTTGATCATTATATAATGATACCTTCATCATTATATAATGACCTTTGTTTCTTTTTGTAGAATTGTCTGAAATCTATTTTGTTTTCTATAAGTATACCTATTCCTGCTTTTTTTTTTTTTGGTTCAACTGTAAGGAATATATTTTTCCATTCCTTTCTTTTCAGTTATGTGTTTCTTTATAGGGAAAGTGTGTTTCTTGCAAGGAATGGACTGTTGGGTCTTATTTTTTTTTTAATTCATTCTGCCTCTCTATGTATTTTGATTAGAGAAGTTAGTCCATTTATATTTAATTTTATTGTTGATAAGTAAGGACTTACTACTGCCATTTTGATTTTTTTTTCTGTTTGTTTTGTAGCCTTCTCTTCCTTCCTTCCTTATTGTGAAGGTGACTTTCTCCAGTGGCATGTTTTAATTTATTGCTTTTTATTTTTTGTGTATCTTTGGGAAGTTTTTGATTTGAGGTTACCAGGAGGCTTGCAAATAACACCTTATAACTGATTGTTTTAAACCAATGGCAACTTAACACTCATTGCAAAAACAAATTAATAAACAAACAAGCAAAGAGAAATCTAACAAAAACTTTATACTTTAATCTCATCCCCCCACTTTTTACCTTTTTGGTGTTTCTGTTATATCTTATTTGACTATTTCCTGAAAAGTTGTTGTGGTTTTTTAAATATAATTTTATTTTTCAGCCTTTCTACTCAAGATATGAGTAGTTTCCACACCACAACTAGCATTATAACATACTGTTTCATAAACAGATCTAAAAACAAGAACCACATGATTATCTCAATAATTGCAGAAAAGGCTATCAATGAAATTCAGCATCCTTTCATGTTAAAAGCTCTCAATGAAGTAGGTGTTAAAGGAACAATATGGCAAAATAAAAAGAGCCATCTATTTTATAGCCAACATCATACTGAATGAACAAAAGCTGGAAGCATTTTCCTTGAAAACCAGCACAAGAAAAGGATTCCCTTTCTCACTGCTCCTATTCAACACGTTAGTGGAAATCCTGGTCAGAGCAATCAGGCAAGAGAAAGGAATAAAGAACATCCAAATGGGAAGGCAGAAAGTTAAACTACCCAGTTTTAAGACGACATTATTTTATATCTAAAAGCCCCCACAGTCTCAGCTCAAAAGCTCCTTTAGCTGATAAACAACTTCAGCAAAGTTTTGGGACACAAAATCTATGTACAAAAATCACTAGCATTCCTATACATCAAAAACGCCTAAGCCAAGAGCCAAATCAGGAAGGCAACTCCATTCACGACTGACACAAAATGAATAAAATACGGAGGACTACGGCTAACCAGGGAGATGAAAGATCTCTACAATGAGAATTACAAAATATTGCTCAAAGAAATCAGAGAAAACACAAACAGAAACTCTTTACATGCTCATGAATAGGAAGACTCAGTATCATTAAAATGACCATACTATTCAAAGCAATTTACAGATGCAATGCTATTTCCAACAAACTACCAATGAAATTCTCCACAAAACTAGGGAAAAAAAAAAAAACTATTTAAAAATTCACAGAGAATGAAAAAAAGCCAAAAGAACCAAGGCAATACTAAGCAAAAATAACAAACCAAGAGGCATCATGTTACCTGACTTTGAACTATACTACAGGGCTATGATAAGCAAAACAGCATGATACTGGTACAAAAGCAGGTACATAGATCAATGGAACAGAATAGAGAGTCCAGAAATGATGGCATCCTGCTAGAACCATCTCATCTTTGACAAAGCTTACAAAAACAAGCAATGTGGAAAAGATTCCCTATTCAATATATGGTGCTAGGATAACTGGATAGCCATATGCAGAAGATTGAAACTGGATGCCTTCCTTACACCATAAATAAAAATCAACTCAAGATGGATTAAACACTTCAGTGTAATGCACACGTATGTTTATTGCTGCACTATTCACAATAGCAAAGACTTGGAATCAACCCAAATGTCCATCAGTGACAGATTGGATTAAGAAAATGTGGCACATATGCACCATGGAATGCTATGCAGCCATAAAAAAGGATGAGTTCACGTCCTTTGTAGGGACATGGATGCAGCTGGAAACCATCATTCGCAGCAAATTATCGCAAGAACAGAAAACCAAACACCACATGTTCTCACTCATAGGTGGGAATTGAAGAATGAGATCACTTGGACTCTGGAAGGGGAACATCACACACCGGGGCCTATTTTGGGGAGGGGGGAGGGGGGAGAGATGGCATTGGGAGTTATACCTGATGTAAATGACGAGTTGATGGGTGCTGACGAGTTGATGGGTGCAGCACACCAACATGGCACAAGTATACATATGTAACAAACCTGCACATTGTGCACATG
The DNA here is from genome assembly GCF_003255815.1 of Theropithecus gelada. Taxonomy (NCBI): domain Eukaryota; kingdom Metazoa; phylum Chordata; class Mammalia; order Primates; family Cercopithecidae; genus Theropithecus; species Theropithecus gelada. Next base: position 78,629,900 of record NC_037676.1, read on the forward strand.
TACCCTAGAACTTAAAGTATAATTAAAAAAGAAAAAAAAACTTAAGTGTAAGCTCCAAAACTATAAAAACTCTGTAAAACAACAAAGAAACAAGCAAAGATTTTATAACAAAGATGTCAAAAGTAATTGCCAGAAAAGCAAAAATTGACAAATTGAATCTAATTAAACTGAAGAGCTTCTGCACAGCAAAAGAAAATATCAACAGAGTACACAGACAACACACAGAATGGGAGGAAATACTTGCAAACTATGCATCTGAAAAAAGCTCCAATATTTAGCATCTATAAGAAATTTAAGCAAATTTATAAGAGAAAAACAAACAACCCCTCTAAAAAGCAGGCAAAGGACATGAACAGACACGTTTCAAAAGAAGACATACAGACTACATACAGCCAACGATACTATATTAAAAATATATATATATATCACTGATAATTAGAGAAATGCAAATCAAAATCACAATGAGATACCATCACACACCAGTCAGAATGGCTATTACTAAAAAGTCAAAAAAGAACAGATGCTGGTGAGGTTGTGGAGAAAAAGGAACGCTTATGTTCCATTGATGGGAGTGTAAATTATTTCAACCACTGTGGAAAGCAGTATGACAATACCTCAAAGAGCTAAAATTATAATTACCATTTGACCCAGCAATATACCTGGAGGAATATAAATCATTCTGCCATAAAGACTCGTGCACACCTATGTTCATCACAGCAGAATTCACAATAGCAAAGACATGGAATCAACCTAAATGCCCATAAATGGCAGGCTGGATAAAGATAATGTGGTACAAATACACCATAAAATACTATGCAGTCATAAAAAATAACAAAATTGTGTCATTTGCATGAACCTAGATGGAGCTGGAGGCTATAATTATCCTTCGAAAACTAACACAAGAATAGAAAACCAAATATCACATGTTGTCATTTATAAGTGGTAGCTAAATAATGAGAACTCATGAATACAAAGAAGAGAACAACAGACACTTTAGGCTACTTGAAGATGGAGGATTGGAGAAGGGAGAGGAGCAGAAAAAAAGTGGCTATTGGGTACTAGGTTTAGTACCTGGGTGATGAAATAATCGGTACCACAGACCTCTGTGACCTGAGTTTGTCTCTATAACAAACCTGCACATATGCATCTGAACCTAAAATAAAATTTTTAAAAGACTTAGAAAAAAAATACCAACAGAATTTTGTTAATAATTGATATTGATTAAATATTGAAATAACATTTTAGGTATTTCAGATTAAATAAAGTACATTAAATTTTTTTAAAAATCCGTGTTTGTGTGTTTACTATTACCAGTGAGTTTTATGCCTTCAGATAATTTCTTATTGCTTAACAACTATTTTTCAGATTAAAGAACTCCTTTTAGTGTATCTTGTAGGGCAGGTCAGGTTTTGATGAATTTCGAAAGCTTTCACTTTGTTTGAAAGTACTTATTTCTCCTTCATGTTTGTAGAATATTTTCACCAGATGTACTATTCTAGGATAAAAGGTTTTTTTCACCTTCTTGCTTTGAATATGTCATGCCACTTTCTCCTGGCCTGTAAAGTCTCCACTGAAAAGTTTGCTGTCAGATGTATTGGAGCTCTATTGTTGTTGATTTTTATCTTGCTACTTTTAGGATTCTTTATTTATCCTTGCCCTTTGGGAGTTTGATTATTCAGTGTCTTCAGGTAGTCTTCTTCGGGTTATATCATGTTCTCTGACCTTCTTGTACTTGAATATTAATATTAATATTAATATCTTTCCCTAGGATTGAAAAGTTCTCTGTTATTCTTCCTTTGAAGAAATTTTCTACCCTGATCTCTCTCTCTACCTCTTCTTTCAGGCCAATAACTCTTGGATTTGCCCTTTGAGGCTATTTTTCAGTTCTTGTAGGCGTACTTTAGTTTTTTGTCTTTTGTCTCCTCTACGTATTTTCAATACCCAATCTTCAAGCTCACTGATTCTTTCTTCTGTTTAATCAACTCTGCTGTTGAGATACTCTGATACATTCGTCAGTATATCATTTGAATTTTTCAACTCTAGAATTTCTGCTTGATGCTTTTAAATTATCTCTGTCTCGTTGTTAAATTTATCTTATAGAATTCTGAATTCCTTCTCTGTATTATGTTACATTTTGTTGAGCTTCCTCAAAATGTCTATTTTGAATTATCTGTCTGAAAGGTCCCATATCTCTGTCTCTCCAGGATTGGTCACTGGTGCCAAATTTAGTTTTTTTGGTGAGGTCATATTTTCCTGGATGGTCCTGATGCTTGTGGATGTTTATTGGTGTCTGGCATTGGAGAGTTAGGCCTTTATTGTAATCTTCATAGTCTAGACACATGGCTTTCCAAGTATTCAAAAGGAATTATGTGTTGTATTCGAAGTCTTTGGTCACTGCAGCCATATCTGCATTAGGAAGCAACTCAAGCCCAGTAACACTGTGACTCTTGAAGACTCATAGAGGTATCACCTTTGTGGTCTTGAGTAAGATCTAGGAGAATTTTCTGAATCACTAGGAAGACACTATTGTTCTCTTCCCTTACCTTTCCACCAAACAAATTGAGTCTCTCTTTCTTTGTTGAGCTGTCTGGAGCTAAGGGAGTGGTGACACAAGCACCGCTGTGGCCACCACCACTGGGATTGCCCTTAGACCCAAAGCCAGCACTGCACTGCTTCTCACCCAAGGCTCTTGGCAACCAGTGCCTGGTTACTGCCCGTGTTCCCTCCAGGTCCAAGGACTCTACAATTAACAGATGGCAAAGCCAGCCAGGCTTCTGGCCTTCCCTTTGGAGTAGTGAGCTCCCCACAGCCCAGAGCAGGTCCAAAAATGTTGTTTGGGAACCACAGTCTAGAGATGGGAACCTTGGGAATCTAACCAGTGCTCTATTTTATTGTGGCTGAGCTGGCACCCAAGCCACAAGACAAAGTCCTTCTCACTCTCCTTTCTTCTTTCCTCAAGCACAAGGAACCTCTCCCCGTGGCCATCACCACCCCAGGCCTGCGGCAAGTATTGTCTGGCTACTGCCGATGCTCACTCAAAGCCCAAGGGCTCTTCAGTCAGCTTGTGGTGAATGTTGCCAGACCTGGGTCTTTCTGTCCAGGTCAGTGTGCTCCTCTCTGTCCCAGGTGGGTCAAAAAATGCTTTTTGGGGACCAACGCCTTGCATCAAGGACCCCAGGAGCCCACCTGATGCAGAATGGGAGAGGGCTGGTGACAGCAATTCAGGAATGTCTTTTCTACCATCTTCAGTGCCTTTTTCTTTAATAGGATTTTAAAACCAGGTACTGTGACTGCTCATCTGATTTTTTGTTCTTATGAAGGTGCTTTCTTGTGTGGATGGTTGCTCAATTTAGTGTTCCTGTAAAGGAGCGGAGGATGATCGCTAAAGGATTCTATTTGGCCATCTTGTTTTTCCTCCTCAGTACGGAGTTTTACTTTTTTTTCAAATTTTGTACCATATTTCTACTGACACATAATATTTTTGTATATTAAGTTATAAATAGTGTAAATCAAAACAATGCAATTGCCTTTCTTCTAAAGTTTATATCTAAATAATTTGTTTTCCCATCTGCCCTAGCAAATAAGCATATAGAAGAAGGAGATAAGCCTTTTCTACTATTGAAATTGTTTTACTAACATATGGTAATAGAAATCTTGAAAATGCGTACAGATATTTGGCTAGTTATTTTCAAAAATACCTTGATATAATCAGGCTTAGATATAAACCAGTAAAATTATACATACTTGAGATTTACTTTTTTAAACTTTAAGTTCAGCAGAGGAGTATATGGGCAGGTTTGTTACATAGGTGGACGACCATGTGGTGATTCCCCAAAGACCTAAAGAGAGAAATACCATTTGGTCCAGCAATTCTATTACTGGGTATATATACCCAAAGGAATATAAATCATTTTATTATAAAGACACATGAACGTGCATGTTCATTGAAACACTATTCACATTAACAAGGACATGGAATCAACCTAAATGCCCATCAGTGATAGACTGGATTAAAAAAGATGTAGTGCATGTATACCATGGAATATTATGCAGTCATAAAAAAGAACAAGATCATGTCCTTTACCAGGACATAAATGAAGCTGGAGGCCATAATCCTTAGCAAACTAACACAGGAACAGAAAACCAAATACCACAAGTTCTCACTTATAAGTGAAAGTTCTGGCCAGGGAAATCAGGCAAGAGAAAGAAATAAAGGGCAGGCAAATAGGAAGAGAGGAAGTTAAACTATCCCTGTTTACAGATTACATGATCTTACATCTTCAAAACCCCATAGTCTCAGTCCAAAACCTTCTTAAGCAGATTTACTTTAAAGTGATCCATCAGGAAAATGGAATAAATGAAAAAATACACAAAATGAGATGGCAAAATTCTGAAGTTGAGTGATATATACCACTGTCTTTGAGTTCAATATATCAATCTCTACTTCTGTGTTTTGTCTGAAATGTCTTACAATGTTAAAAACGTCCTCATTTTAGAATACGTAGAATTATTGTCAAATGCTAAAGCAAGCATAGTAAATTATTGTTTCCTTGACCATTGAGGATATATATTGCAATTCCAACGTTTTATGTATTTCAAGATTAAATTATCTCATGGTCAAGATTGTCAATTAATAATAACCACCTTTTTAAAAGCCAGGATAAATTCTTCCACGCATGCATTTTTGTACATAAGTACATTAGCATTTCATTTACATATGTATCCTAGAAGATAATAAAATTATAGTGTCTCGGTTTGAGCTCTGTCTGCACATATACCTACAGTCTATTTTCCTCTACAGTGGCCTCTGTCTCAAGTTGAATACGCTAGGTTCTATAATGTTCATACTTAATGTCATCTTTACACCTGTTTGCATTGATTTTAATATATAGTATCTTTCCTTAACGTATCCTAAAACATATCATAATTTGAAGCATTTATCAAGGAGGTCAGCTTTGACCTAATGACCACCCAACAGAAGCATGATGGAAATGGCTTGTGTGAGACAGCATAGTTTTTCATATTCTCCATTAACGATGACCTGCAAGCAAAGTCTACATCCAGAGGAACTTAACTCTCAGCCATTGGTAGGGTAATGCCTCAGACAGCTAGAGACACAAGGAGTCTCAGATATATTTACTATTACTGAGCTGTGGATACTGTTCCAAGGCAACAAATCTCAGATGACTAGGGAACCTCCACTTTTGCCTCTCCCCTGGAGCCACATATTGCCAGCAACACACCTACAAGTGAAACAAAATTAGGTTTATTTACTGATTGTAGCAAGGGAAACCACACACCATAGGGTGCAGTTAGGAATTGGGAGGGACTTACAGGATTTGGGTTCAGTAAGGACTTGGAAGAGATTTACAGGATTTAGGCTCACATTAGATAATTGTTGGGGAGTGTTCCAGAAGGAGGGACTTGTTCTAGATTGGGAGTTTTTAGAGAGGGGACAATACTATGATTAGATATCTTAATAATTTTTATCAGAATGAGATCATAAAAAATAAACCAGATCTGAATGGTAAAGAAGCAGAATTCTGTCCTGTTAGTTGAGGAGTCTAGGGGGATATTTGGTAAGTTTGGAAGTTTGCATAGTAACATTGACTTTGTTTGTACTTAAACATAATTACCAAGTAGTCTTGTGTGTGTCTCACTTCCCACATTCACAAAGCAAGGTTATCAGATGTTGGTGATCTTTAAAATGGTTTATATCCCACAGCAAAATTCCATAGCTAACCTATAAGTGCCAGTCCGGCTCTTAACAACATCAGACATAGATATTAGACCCAGCTGTTAGGGATTGCTTTTCTCCCTCTCAGAGGTCTATCCTTCCATTAGCTTGAAGCATGGTATTATCATTTATGTGCATCAAACTTGATCAATATTGACAATTTCATATAGTTTATCTTACATTAAGATCAAGAGGAGGTTATACTTAGTCTACATTAACTTAAAACACACAAAGTATGTCTTTTTGTATTACAAAATTTAAATTATGGATGCCATTTTTAATAAAGAATCAATATACATAAGATCTTATCAAGAACAGGATGCATATTCTGTAGACTAAGGTAGTAGAAGGAATACACGTGGGCTTTGGAAGACAGGCCTGAATTCAAGTTCTGACTACTACTTATTACTTATGCAGCCCTGAATAAATTGTGTAATCACTCTAAATCTCTATAAGGTCATCAACAAAATGTACCTAACAAGTACTAAGCATTCAATAAAAATTAATTATTTTGATTCCCTTCTGTCTAAATCTACAGATAAATATAAACTCCATTAATTTGTTCAATGCTTATACATACTTATCATAATAAACTTTTCCTGAAGAATAGGTCTAAGAAATACATTCCAAAAATTTGAAGAAAAAAAGTGTGATTTCTGGTGTCATATAAAACTCCCTTATCATTTTATTTCCCTCTAAGGCCTGATTGTCAGTAAATTCACATTTTCATTAAAAAACATAGAGGCCAATTGCAAACATTATTTCAAGTTTCTAACACAACTATTTCCATCATTCTTTATTATTTACAAGTCCTCTTTTATCTTTATTTCAAATGTCTTGTTCTACATACGTTTCTTAATTTTTAAAGCCACATGATATTGTATTTTAAAGTCAAGGAAGTATAACTTTAAAAAAATGTTATGTAAATGATCCCTCTAAATGCTTATAAAATTCAAGAAGGCAAACAAAATTACAAACAAAATCATATACTATTTATTGTAGTTAGTATATCAGCTGAATAAACATGTAATAGTTCTTTATAATATGCCACAGTATTTTTGTACATACTTATAGGGCTTGAAATGCACAATGATAATTTCTAATTGGTCAAAATTTGAGTGAAAACTCATAATACGAGGGTTAATTGGGTGAAGCTCAGCCCCTACTGCTGTAGTTGGTCTTGAGGTGAAACTTACAGTCATTATAGGTCTCCTTCACCATCCATTAGAGATTTCCTGTCAGCTAAAGTTTGTGTGGTGTATTTGGCTGTCTTGTGGATTGATATAAACTGTCCTGACCAGTTAATTGTTTACTGTCTCTTACACAGCAGATTCTCACTGGTGTGGTATACAAAGATGTTAAACATTTCACTAATTCCTATAGGTCTATTTACTTGACACTTTCTCAGGCTTCCTTGCTATAAATTCCATTTTTTCCCATTTGACGCCCTTACTAGCCAAACCATTCACTATTTCCCATGAGGCTATAAATACCTATCTTTGGGTCACTTCTCTCTTCACACAAAGTAGATGACCATCAGATATCTGCAGTTTGATGTATTGACAAGATTTTGTCTCACCGCTTCTCTCTTGGCCACCGAAGAAGGACTGTCTTGTAGCATCTCAAGTACTTGCCACTCCTTGCTCATCTGTTCCAGATAATATATATATAATACCATCAATGGCACCAATGTGGTGCCCTGCAAAATGTTAAAATATAGTCTACATCCCACTGGGCAAGGCCACAAACAAATGCTGTAAATATGAACTCTTTCTGATAAATTTGTGATGGGTGTCTTAGTCCATTTTCTGTTGCTTTTAAGAGAATACCTAAAACTGGGTACTTTATAAAGAAAATAATTTATTTCTTACAGTTATGGAGGCTGAGAAGTTCAAAGTCAAGCAGCCTTATCTACTGAGGGCCTTCTTGCTGGTGGGAACTCTCTAGAGAATCATGAGGTGGCACAGGGAATCACATGGTGAGGGGGCTGAGTGTGCTATCTGACTGAGGTCTCTCTCTTCTTATAAAGTCACCAGTCCTACCCCCATAACTCATCAATCCATTAACCCATTAACTCTTAAATCCATTAATTCATGAATGGAGAGACTCTACCTCTCAATACTGCCAAAATGAGGATTAAATTCAGCATGAGCTTTGGAGGGGATAAGCATTCAAACCATAGCAGTGGGTATTAAAAAGAATGCTTTCATCAAATAGCTAGAAACATATTGCGTGCCAGAGACTATATTAATTTAGTAAAGCTACAACATCCAGCACAGTAGCTAAAAATTGGGCTATTACTCTTTAAGTTTATAGTAGTCCACTATTGTGTACAGTGATCTATCTTACTTTTGCTGGGACCAAACTGAGGAATTAAATGACGATATGATGGAAACTGAACTTTGCATCCTTTAAGTCTTTTTTTAATTGAAGTATAATATTTGCGCAATTTATGGAGTATGTGTGGTATTTTATTTTATTTTATTTTATTTTTTTAATTATACTTTATGTTCTAGGGTACATGTGCACAACATGCAGGTTTGTTACATATGTATACGTGTGCCATGTTGGTGTGCTGCACCCATTAATTTGTCATTTACATTAGGTATATCTCCTAATGCTATCCCTCCCCCCTCGTCCCACCCCACAACAGGCCCCAGTATGTGATGCTCCCCTTCCTGTGTCCACGTGTTCTCATTGTTCAATTCCCACCTATGAGTGAGAATATGCGGTGTTTGGTTTTTTGTTCTTGCGATAGTTTGCTGAGAATGATGGTTTCCAGCTGCATCCGTGTCCCTACAAAGGACATGAACTCATCCTTTTTTATGGCTGCATAGTATTCCATGATGTATATGTGCCACCTTTTCTTAATTCAGTCTGTCACTGATGGACATTTGGGTTGGTCCCAAGTCTTTGCTATTATGTGTGGTATTTTAATACATGTATACATTGTGTAACAATCAAATCAGGATATGTAGGATATCTATCCCCTTGAACATTTATCAGTTTGAGTTTTATGTGGTCTTTCCTACCATAATAGGTTTTACTCTGTAGTAATGGTTTTAATCCTAAATCAAGGAATTAATATGAAAATTTCACCAATGGCTAAGTGCTTCAATGACACATTTGGGAAATGAGGAACGACCACCAAATTTCCCCCTGTGAGCTGTACCTGATTGAAAACTTCACATCACCTGATCTATGTGTGGCCTTACTCCAACAGGGATCTGCAATGGCACCATAGGTCCCTAGGTACCAGAGACAACTCGAACCTAAACCCAATAACCCTTGAAAGATATGAGTATTTCCTCTTTTTGAGTATATGAATATCCGAGTAAATGGCAGCAAGCAATATCTGGGTCTGAAAATTGACTCAGGTTGGAAACTGAAAAAAGAATGGATATCCATTGGAGTAGTTAATCTCAGTCTTCTGTTTATTTATTTCTTAACTCTTTGGGTTGTAGCTAGTAAACAATACCCTTTTGGATGCTCATCTACCATGCTGTTAGGACACCATGTTATATTAGCCCTTTCTATATCAACTATACCCTATGACTAATTGTCTGACTCTTCTGTCAATTACAGTAATTATCCCATCTTGTTTCTGATGGTCAAGTGCTGCCTTTGCTATTGCATCATCCTATCACCCCAATTGCTACTAGATGGCCACTGGGGGAGAAAAGTACCCCGCTCCAAAAAAAACCTCCCTCCAATATCCCAGGACTACAGAGAAAAGCCACTACTGAGTACTAGATGATCCTGACCCCTTCACCTGTGCATTTCTTATTGTTTTGTTAAACAGAGTGTTCCACCTTGAAGGACAACTAGTGTGTTTTCTCTTCTTCTGTAATAGATCCATTCTAGCATAACTCTTGGACATATAATCCCTTTACTCCCTCAGAAGGTGGAATTTTTAATTCGGTGGCCAGCAGGAGGGGTGTAGGCAAATTTCGTGAAAACTAACTATTGCCTTGTAGGAAACATACGTTACGTGTGACTTTACATAATTTTCAAGTAAGGAACAACCACTGTCCTCTAAAACGGGAGAGTGGGCCAATTCTGCAGACTCAGAGTGCTTCAGGGGATATCAGATATCATGATATGCCTATGCCAAGTCTCTATATCCAAACTATTCCTGTCAGAACTCTGGATTTAGCATGAGAGTTGTTGAGACTGACGTTCAGCCTCTTCAACAATTAGGTCCTGAGACTGATTTTCATTTCGACCTGACCTCCAGCTTTGGGAGATAGAGTTTCTTTAAATATTTCCAAGGAGGCCCTTCAGCTTTCACTTTAAACTCCACAGTTCTTACATTGCTATTCACCTTAGACCTATCAAACACCAGAGATATTACGCATACCAGTGCATTTTCTCCCACTTTCATCCCATCACAATTCACCACAGGTGAAGTTCTAGAAGATGTTTTATACAGCATGTCAGGGACTATCAACATTCCACATATACCACTGATAGTCTTCATTACAAACTAACTAGTGAGTGATCCAACTTCAAAATCCTGTCCTCAGATGCCTCTGGTACCCAGTGTCTTGGGGCAGGTTCTTCATAAGAAGAGAACCTGATACAAGAATTCAGGTGCATGTGATTTATTAAGAGCATGCTCTCAGAACAAAGGGAGTGGAGGAAGAAGGATAAGACATGAGAAGGAACTAAGCACAGACGTAATTTCGGCTGGATTCTAGATTTAGCTAATCACACAGGAAGCTTTGGAACATGAATGACACCAATTTGTTGGTACTACCCTGAGACAAGATAGCCTCCTAAAATGAATTGGGACATAGTCTCACTTTTTCATCTTAGTTTTTTTAAAGGTTTGAGTTATTTTTTATGTTAAAAGTTTGCTAGAATTCACTGGCAAAGCCAACTGGGCCTAAAACTTACTTTCTTTGAGAGAAATTTGAATAATCAATCCATTTGTCTTAGTCTGTTTAGGCTACTGTAATAAAATACTTTAGACTAAGTAGCTTATAAAGAGGCATTTGTTTTTTACAGTTCTTAAGGCTGGGTAGTCTAGCATCATGGTACCAACAGACTCAGTGTCTGGTTCACAGATGATGCCTTCTAGCTGTGTCTTCACATGGTAGAAGGGGCGAAGGGGCTTTCTGGAGCCACTCTTAAAAGCGCATTAGGCGGCCAGGCACAGTGACTCATGCCTGTAATCCCAGCACTTTGGGAGGCTGAGGCAGGTGTATCACAAGGTCAGGAGATCAAGACCATCCTGGCTAAACCCATCTCTACTGAAAATACAAAATATTAGCCAGGCGTGGTGGCGGGCACCTGTAGTCTCAGCTACTCAGGAGGCTGAGGCAGGAGGCAGGAGAATGGCATGAACCTGGAAGGTGGAGCTTGCAGTGGGCCGAATCGCGCCACTGCACTCCAGCCTGGGCGACCGAGCGACACTCCCTGTCAAAAAAAAAAAAAAGGCATTAATCTCTTCCAAGAGGCTGGCACTTTTATGATCTAATTGACTCTCAAAGGTCTTAACTTCTATTATCATCACATCGGTGACTGGGATTTTAAAGTGTGAATTTTAGGGGACACAGACATTCAAACCATGGCATAATTCTAATACATAAAAATATTATTTTGATTATTGTGTGTAAAATTTTGGTAAGTTGTATTTTCCAATAAATTCATCAGTTTCTTCTAAATTTTCAGATTTATTGCCATAAAATTTTTCATACTCACATTTAATTATCATCTTAATGTTTGTGGAATCTGTGTTGAAGTCCCCTTTTTATTTCTGATATTGATCATTTATGTTATCTTCTTTCCTCATCTTGCTAGGGGTCATTTTTATAATCATTTCAAATTATAAAATTGTTATTATTTTGATGATTTTTATTTTTTATATTTATCTTGTAGTTTGTTGATCCCTGCTCCTTATTATCATTGTAAATCTACCTTCTTTAGGTTTGATTTATTTTTCTAGTTCCTTGATATGAAATTTGGAACAATTGATTTTCAGTCTTACGTTTTTAAATATATATTTTAATGCACTTCTAAGCACCACCTTAACTAAATCTCACAAGTCTTAGTACATTATATCCTTGTTAACAATCAGTTCAAAATCTTTTACAATTTTTTTGTGATTTCTTATTTGACCTATGAGTTATTTGAAGTATATTGATAATTTCCAAATGTTTGCATATTTTTGTTATACATTTTTTATTCATTTCTTGTTATTTTAACAGTGGTCAGAAAAGATATTTTGAATTATTTCAATCCTTTAAAGATTTTTTGATATGTTTCATGTGAACTTGAAAAGAATATGTATATTCTGTCACTGTTGAGTGTGGTTTCTGATCATTTCAATTAGGTTAAGGTTTTTTATCATGTTGCTCAGGTCTCATATCTTCTAGATTCTCACTGACAACTTATCTCCTTTTTCTATCAGTTAGAGAGATGTATTAAAATCTTCCAACATAATTGGGAATTTATATATTTTGTTCTTAATATCATTAATTTTTGCATTATATTAAAGTTATTATTGCATTTATACAGATTATGAATTATTATATCTTTCCAGTAAATTGACCTATTTTCTTTATGAAAGATTCTTGTTTACCTTTTGTAATCCTTCATTCATTAATATCTACTTTAATATTAGTATAACAACATAAGTTATATTTTTTAGGGAGGTTCGTGTTGCGTAGCTCTGTGTCCTTATATTTTAAGTGTGTCTCTTATAAGTCTCATATTTAAATAGCATAGAGTAAGGTTTTCTAAAATTATCATTCTATCTGATATTGTAATCATTTAATTGGAGTATTTAGTTCATTTATACTTAATTCGATTATTGATATGATTTGTGTATATCTAATATCTTACTATTACTTTGTCTTAGATTTACATGTTTAAATGTTTCTTTCTTCCTCTTTCTTGCCTTATTTTATCAATACTTTATTATTTGCCTTTTTCCCTTCTTAAATGGTAGTTTTACATTCTTTTACCATTATTTCGCTTATGCTAGCTATTACAATTTGCTTCGTTGACATATTATAACCCCAAAATATAAAACCACTGAAGTTCAAATGCCTAATTTTACTAAGTACAGGCAAATCTCCTTCAAACAATCAACCTGTCTTGGACAGACCTTTAAATATGAAGAATACATTCTAGTATAAAATCAATTCTGGCAGCAGTAGTGGTAAGAACAAAATCTACTTATTATGGTTATTGGTGACAATTCACAGCATCTAATACACAGTACCACTGCCAGCTTTGGGATCCTTACTAGAAAGGTCCTTCAGAATAATTTTGTCTATCTTTGTCCAACATGCATCTTGGTTCTGGCCCAATTTTCAAAACTGATTCTTTTGTTTTATTGAATTTTTATGCATTATGCATAGTCTTTCAGGTTATTTCTTCTTTTATCAGTTAACATTGGTTTTTGATCAATACATGAAGATTCAAGAAATATGTATTTTCAAAAATTAACAATATTAATATATTTTTCTTTTTTCTTTTTTTTTTTTATTCTACTTTAAATCCTGGGATACATGTGCAGAATGTGCAGTTTTGTTACATAAGTATACACGTATCATGGTGGTTTGCTGCACCCATCAACTCATCATTTACATTAGATATTTCTCCTAATGCTATCCTTCCTTTAGCCCCCCACCCACTGACAGTCCCCGGTGTGTGATGTTCCCCTCCCTATGTTCATGTGTTCTCATTGTTCAACTCCCACTTATGAGGGAGAACATGCAGTGTTTGGTTTTCTGTTCCTGTGTTAGTTTGCTGAGAATGATGGTTTCCAGCTTCATTCACGTACCTGCAAAGGGCATGAACTCATCCATTTTGTGGCTGCATAGTATTCCATGGTGTATATGTGCCACATGGGAATGAGTTATACTAAAAACAATAGGTATGTAAGAAAAAATTTATATATTTGAGTTTATAATTAAAAACACATTATGAACAAAGTTAAAAAGAAAGTAACTAACTGAAAAGATTTGCAATGATGAACAAATTGTTAGTATCCTGGATATGTGAAAAGATAAATGAACACATAACTACAATTTTTAAGTGATGAAACACAAATGATCAATAAATACTTGACAAAAGTCTTTACCTCATGAGTAATTGAATAGATGCAAATGAAAGTATATTTTTCACCTTTCATAGTGATAAAATGCATAAAAATATTTACTAATATTGTCAAAGAAACCTAGAGAAAAGTTCTTTTTTAAAAAACAGTGCTGGGGAAGTGCGAATAGCTACAACCTTTCTGGTCATCAATCAAGTTTTAAAAGCCTTAAAAATGTGAATACATTTTTTAAAAATAGAGTTTCATACTTAAGAGTGTAGACTTGGAAGTCTACACTTGGAATTCAATGTCACCTCTGCACTTAAAGAATATAGAATCTTCAGTAAGTTATCATACTTTATTAATTCTAACAATCATATTTAAATATTTCTCATAAATGAATTGGCAGTATTTGTTTTTATTTTTATTTGTACATGATAATGATGTTTCATACACCAGATGGCCAATTCAATTCCATTAGGTGCAGACTTAGCTTCTTTATGCATCAGTAACTTAGCACCTTATACAGGTAACCAATTAATATTTGTTGGAGGAAAAAGCAGAACAAAAGTAATCATGAAGCAGCATGTACTTTATAGAGTTGTTCTGAGAATTAAATGAATAAATGCATGTAATGCAATTATGGAGTGAATGCATTTAAAGCACTAAAGTATTATTATTGTCATTCTGCAATCATACTCCCAGAAAACTTAGCTTAAGAAGTAATTAGAAAAAGATGTATGCACAGGTATATTCAACACAGTGATTTGTATAATAGATTTTTTTAAAAGAAACAATCATAATATATGACAATGATTGGTTAAATAAAAGATGACAATAAATGTAATCATATATATTTCTAATAAATATGTTTATGTTTTTACGGAAATATGTTCAAAGTAGATGATTATATTTAAAAGTTACATACTACATCTATAAAATTAAATAACTTTGTAAATAAATAGTGTATGTATATATGCATGTAACTATACTTAGAAAAATAATTGAAGTAACTATGTATATATATTATACACACACACACAGAAAAAATTATTGAAAGAGAGATTTCCAATTAGTCACATTCTATGCAATCCTTTTTTTCTTTGCACATTTAAAATTTTATTCCATGAGCCTTCATTACTATATTTAACAATAACAGTAATTCAAGTAAGTAATTTTTACAAGTTACTTGTGTGGTAAGAAATATCTTTGGCTCAGTTTGGCAGGAAAATAAATTTGAAAATCTATTCATGGATCTTAACAGTAGGAAATGAACACAGTCCTGTGTTCTTACAGTGCCTGATACAAGTGACCAATTAACATTTGTTGGAGGATGAAATGAAACAACAGTAATCATGAATAAAATACTTGATAAATTGGAAAATTAAAATTTTCACAAAACAAATTTTTCAAAAGCAACAATACAGGAAATGTATTTGTGATTGTGAATAAATAGTATACTTACATACTAAATAAAGGCACTGTTTTAAGAAGAAAAATGGTAACTACAGACATTTTTATTTTAACATCTATATGGTACAAACTCCTGTACAGTCAAATATGATATAACATTTACTTTTACATTTTTATAATAAGCATCTAGACTCTGCCTTCATGGCATTATAGAGAATGCTGATATAAGAAGAATTAGTATAAACACATCAAATTCTAACATCATTCCTTCACTGGCCTTGCTAACATTTATTTCATCCCTAGCAGCAGCATTAATTTTTTAGTCATTGAAATAATTATCTAGTTTTATTTTAAAAATATTCTTGATAAATGTTTTGCTATCCATATTTGTCATGTATCTTAGGTAGTGGCTAACCTATTTAGTATCAGAGAAATTGTAAAAAATAGCAAATGTAAATACAGAATGAGAAGAGATCATTGAGAAAATATTGCCTTTTAAAAAATTTATGATGCTGTGAGAAATCACAAGGAAGTGAAAGGATTTGGCAGATGAAATGTATCTGTAGTGTTACTTATAAGAACAAAAGGAAAAAGTCTTTATATCTTATCTCATATGTTTTAATATATTTTACATACCTCTGTATGTAAAAAGATTGAAAATTTCTTTATGAAATTGAGATGGGACACAGATTTGTCAATCAGAGGCTTCAAAGAGGACTTTGTTTATTGTTCATTTGTTTTCTTTTTCATTTGTGAAATACTCATTGATGTTGACTGTGTGCCAAGCAAGGTGCTAGGTATACAAGAAAAACAAGACAGACATTATTTTTGTCTTGGTTGACATCATGTTTCAATAGCGCACTCACACAGACATTAAACAAGCAAACAATGAAACAGCACAACTGCAGATTGGATGAGTACTCTGAAGTATCTATATAGTGTGCTCTCATAAAACTAACAGCAGGGGTTGTGAACTATAGAAATAATGTTATAGAGGCCCTTTTGAAGAATTTAAAGTTAAACTAAAGCCTGAAAAATAAGAAGTTATCCATGCAAATTATCAGGGGAACAAGGCTCAAGGCAGAGAGAACAGGAAGAGCAAAGATCAAAGTTGTGAAGAACCTGACCTGTTCTTGGAATTGACAGAAGGCTAATCAACGGTATAAGACCAAAAATGACTTGATACCTACTGATGGAAGGACAGAGCTCACGGCCCTTTCGAGAAGACGCGATAAAATTTGAAGATCATTTTTTTGAATTTAAGAAAGGTTTCATTAAATGAGTCCATATTTTCACATTTCTACCTTCTTTAAATTTAAAATATGCCTTATCAGATATCCAAATGAAGTAAAAATAATAATAATAATAATACTTCTCCCAAGGAGGGCAACCAGGTGACTCAGGGAAGAGATAGAAAGATGCTTATTGTTCAGAGCAGCATTTTGTACCATAGTAAACTTTTTGTCATATACTTGGATTGCATTTGAGAAAGAAAAAAAAATGCTTCATTATGGAGACTCAGTCCATACTTCCTTAATTTCTTTCTGATATCCCATTGATTTCTTTGAAGATAAAGGAGCATATACCAAAAAGGCTTCAGTGCAAAACAATAGAGATATAATCTCCCCTTTAAAAAGTATACTATTCTATTAGATATCCTTCAGAATTATCAAAGTAATGTGATTTACTTTATTTTTTGTATGTGTTAATGAGAGCCAAAGCAATCTTGAACAACAACAATAACAACAACCACAAAAAGCTAGAGGCATTACATTATGCAACTTCAAACAGACAACATAGACAAATGGAACAGAATAGGGAACCGAGAAATAAAGCTGCACACCTACAGCCATATGATCTTCAGGAAAGTTGACAAAAACATCAATGGAGAAAGGACTCCCTACTCAATAAAGGGTGCTAGAAAAATTGGCTAACCACATTCAGAAGAAGTAAACTGGACTCCTACCTCTCACCATAAACAAAAATTAACTTAAGATAGATCAAAGACTTAAATGTAAAACCAAAAATTATAAAAATCCTAGAATAAAACTTAGGAAATTATCTTCTAGACATTGGCCTAGGGAAAAAAATTATGACTAAGTTCACAAAAGCAAACACAACAAAGATAAAAGTTAACAGTTGGGACCTAATTAAACTAAAGAGCTCCTGCACAGCAAAAATAAAACTATCAACTGAGTAAACAGACAACCCACAGAATGGGAGAAAATATTCGCAAACTATGCATCCAACACAGGACTAATACCCAAAACCTTTAAGGAACTCAAATAACTCAACATAAGAAAAACAAATGATCCCATTAAAAAATAGGCAAAAGTCATGAATCGAGACTTCACAAAAGAAGACATACATGTAGCCAACAAACATGACAAAATACTCATCATCACCAATTTCAGAGAAATGCAAATAAAAACCACAGTCAAATACCTTCTCACACCAGCCAGAATGCCTATTATGAAAAAAGAACAGATGATGGCAAAGTTGCAGAGAAAATGGAGCACATATACCCTACTGGTGGGAATGTACATTAGTTCACTCCTTGTGGAAAGCTGTCTGGAGATGTCTCAAGGAACTAAAAAAGAACTTCCATTTGACTTAGCAATTCCACTACTGAGTATATACCCAAAGGAAAACAAATAATGCTACAAAAAGACACACGCACTCACATGTTTATCACAGCATTATTCACTGAGACAACAACATAGAATCAGCCTAAGTGCCCGATAACGGTGGACTGGAAAAAGAAAATGTGGTATATATACCATGGAATACTATGTAGCCATAGAGAAGAATAAAATAATGTCATTTGCAGAAACATGGATGCAGCTGGAGGCCATTTTACTAAGTGAATTCAGACAGAAACAGAAAACAAAGTGTCGCATGTTCTCACTTATAAGTGGGAGCTAAACATCATTAATACATGGACATAAAGATGAGAAAAATAGACACTGGAAACTCAAAAAGGAAGGAAAGAGAGAGAGGGAGTTAAGAGTTGAAAAACTACTTACTGGGTACTATGTTCACTATCTCGGCATTGGGTTCAATAAAAACTCAAACCCCAGTATCATGCCATATGTCCACATAACCTGCATAGTAAGTATCCCTGGGTCTAAAATAAATTTTAAAAAATTGCTAATAAACTCCTAATCATACAATACCAATTATTATAATAAATTCAGAAAAATCACAAGTTCTTCAGCTGTATCATTATGAAATGAGAAGGTAGAACCAGATGACTTACAGATTCATTGCAGTTCTAAATTGCTGATTTTTGCAATTCATCTATTCATTTACCATGTATTTCCTGATTCATAATATGAAACAACACTGTGCTAGGCATTAAGAAATCAAAGATATATTCTATGATAGAAACTGGTAGAGTCTCCCAGTATTTGTTCTGTGCTTTTATACTTGTAGTATTTTGAGTGGCCAAAGATTGACAGCTAATATAAGACTTTATCTCCCAGCTTCCAAACAAACGTGATGGAAGTGAAGTATTTGTGTTTTGAGTGCAAAAATATGGAAGTGAACTCTAGTCAAATTTGAGATCTCACACCCATCCCTCATCTTTCCCCTTTTCTGTCACTGGCTGAAATATTGATGTAATGAAAAATAATTTTAACTTCATGAAACATAACATACTTTGCATATAAACAAATACACATTTTTCAGATTGGCCAATTTCAGAATGACAGAAGGAAAAGAAACTGTCCTGGATGACAAGATGGAGCAATAGTGAAAGGATAGTAGAGGAAAAATCAAAGGAGCTATGTCTTCACATTGCAGAGTTGACATGTCAACTGTGAACTGCTTATATCAGATGGATGAAAGAAAACTGATCTTGTTTAAGTTATATGGTTACTTTTGTCCACTTATTTGTTTTGTTTTATGAACTTAATTGTAGCCTGATATAGGATCCCTATATCCTTTTTATTTCTTTTAGGTCACAATCAAGAGTTAGAGAAACATGTTAATAAATGATTGCAACATAAATTGACAAGTGATTTAATAATGGTATAAACTGAGTGTTCCAGAAAAGAAAGATCAACTCACTCCAGTAAACATAATCAAGAGAACGTTTACAGAAATAAAGTGACATTTAGCTGGGCCTTAAAGGATAAATAATATTTTTCTAGATATAAAAGAAGATAAGGATATTCCTGGAAGAGAAAATAGAATATAAAAACTCCAAGTCATGACAAGACATATCTTGCATGGAAACTATTGGGAAGCTCATTGTGACTGACATTTGAAGTGTATAAGAGGAGAATGGCAAGAGATGTTAAGTTGGGTGAGATTCCAAAGACAAATCAGTTTGGTCTGTTTCCCTTAGATAATGTGGAGCCAGGAAGACTCATAAACAGGAGGGTGACACCATCAGATTTGTTTCTCAGAAGTAATCAGAAAGACAGAGAGATTAGAGAAGAAAGATATGTGGAAATGAGATTAATTTTAACTTCATGGATTGCATATAACTTGAATAAGAAGACATACATTTTTCAGATTGACTGATATAATTATTAAGAATATGCAGGAAAAGCAATCTTAACCATCGTTCTTGCTTATGTTATGTTTACATCTTAAAAATACTCGTGGATGCCTATAAAATGTAATAAAATTATTATTAACAAAAGTAATCAATATGAATTTAAACTATGTATATTTTACACACATATATGAATGAATGTACATATACATATATGTTTATGCATGCATGTGCATATATAACTGTAGAGACAGAGAAAGAAAGATAGGTAGATATAATTAGGTTTCATATGCATGTTTATATACGGATATCGTTAATAAGTGAATTTCCAGGAAAAATTTACATATGTTATTATCTCTGTGGGAGTAGAAGACAGAACCAACGTAATAATTGATCTGTTCTGTCAGATGAGCATTCAAAGAGAAGACCAATTACACTAAGGCCAAATTATACTTTTCAATTACACAGGTGAATCAATCCAACTCAACATGTCAAAGCATAAAAAAATGTTTTAGAAAAGACAGGCAAGATACTAAATTTCCCTACCCATTACCTAGAAATAAGTACTACTCGGAAGAGTAAAATGTCATTCCATCAATATTCTTGAGCTTATGAATGTTTCTCAAGCCCATCCATCAAGGTGCCTTCTATTTCATTCTGAAATACTTTCCTAAAACATATTATCCTGTGAATTTTTTTTGAAATGTTTTTGAATTAAAGAAAATAGGACAACAATAAAATAATAATATGCAGAGACTCATCAGTGTTCCCAGTATGTATAATCTCATCTTTTTCTCCCTGCATTTTGCTTCATTTAAAAATCTTCTGAATTAGTGTGTGATACATAGAATGTGGTTAATGCAGTGAAATATGCAACACCCAAGCAAGTAGGTCTTTAAAAAAAAAAAAAAAAAAAAAAAACTTGCCTATGTGTTCATGATATTGTAATGCAAAAATAGAGGGGCACTATGGAGAGAGATGAAGCAGGAAAAGTAGGTTGGAGTAGACCATGCGGAGTTTTTAAACCCACTTAATGTTTTCATCTTTATTGAAAACAATGGGATGCCAGTGAAGGGTTTTAAGCAGAAGAGTGTATAATCAGATTTGCATTTCTTAAAAGATCTCTCTGGCTCCACTTTGGAGAATGAATTGCATGGCGATAAGGAGAAGGAAGGGCAGACAGGAAGCTACAGCCATAAGCTCTCCTGTAGGGAGAAAATGGTAACTTCAACTAGGTTGTGGTAACAGCAGAGAGAAGTGGACTTGTTCTAAAGGTATTTCGAAAGTCACATAGACAAGACTTTATGAGTCACTAGATAAATTAAGTGAGGAATAGGGAGAAGTTGAGGATAATATTAATATTGTGCATTAGTATGGCAATTTGCTATTCACAAAACTTTTCAAAATTATTTCACTAATTCTAACACTAAGGAAAAAATGAAAATTGTTATTGTTGCTCAGTTTTACAAAGGAATAAACAGAGACCAAGAGAAGTTAAGCAATCTAGCCAGGGTCTTAGACACTTGTTAATATTTGGAGTTTATACTTGAACTTAGGAATTCTTTCTTTAATTTCAGGATACTGTCTACTGAAAACCCACCAATCTGATCTTTCATGAGAAGCTAGTCCCTGAAAAGGCCTTGGGATCAAAAGTGGGTACTAATTTTTCTACTCATCTTTCAATTCCAATCTCTCTGGGCAATGAGCCCAATTGATTTGTTAAGAGCTTCAAAGCAAAGAAAGACAAGGTCATAAGCCACAAGCATTCAAAAATATGGGGAAAACAAGACAAACCAAAGAAGAAAAAAAACACAGAGAATCCTCTGTCCCACAGTCAGCTCTGGGAGGAGTCATAATTGTATATGGTTAAATTATACTTAAATGTTATGTCACCAAAAATAGTAGAAAGATAACAATAGAAGTGAACCCCTCTCTTAGCAGTGAGTTCAGATTTCAGTTATTCAAAGCATTAGTTTCAGGCATATGGGCCAGTGAGTTTCTTACACGGTAATAAGTGGTAAATATGATAAGCCTTTTTACTGTTATCACAGCTGTTCACAAATGTTTTCAAAACAGTGAATTGGCATAAGGGCAAATTGATGCACCAGAGTCCAGCTTAATGAAATTGAGGTGAAAAAATACCTTTGGGTGTACCCAGACATATGGTCACAATGCTTCCCCGTATTGTCTTACATGGAGTGATAGAGATAAAATTAATTTTTGTGATAAGGCAGAGAAGGAAGCAGTTGCCTGAGATAATTTTAGTAATTCTGAAAATATTACCTAATAAACTTATGACACAATCTAAGAAATAAAATATGATTAATGCATTTGAAGCTATTAGCATGTTTCCTGATTTGATCCAATTGACACCATATAGCGGTATCACTATTTTGAATTTTGTGTTGAATATTCTCTTGTTTTTTATACTTTTACTGCACTTGTATCTATTTCTAAGCAATATGTTATTTTTTTCTGAGTTTTGTATTTTTAATTCTATCATAATGTACCATCTTCTCTGATTTGCTTTTTAAATTCAGTTTCTTGCAAAATTCCTCAAAACAGATCCTAACACAATTGTGTGCTGTGAAATTAGCCCTGAAAATCCACCAACCTAAAGGAATAAGACAACCAGAAAGAATTATGATGATGCTTAAGAAACAGCTCTCGGCCGGGAGCAGTGGCTCACGGCTGTAATCCCAACACTTTGGGAGGCCAAGATGGGAGGATCTCCTGAAGTCAGGAGTTCGAGACCAGCCTGCCCAACATGGTGAAATCCCATCTCTACTGAAAAAGAAAAAAAAACAAACAAACAAACAAAAACAACAACAACAACAACAACAACAAATTAGCCCGGCATGGTGGTGGGCACCTGTAATTCCAGCTACTCAGGAGGCTGAGGCAGGGCGAATTGCTTGAACCGAGATCATACCACTGCACTCTAGCCTGGACAACAGAGCAAGACTCCATTTCAAAAAAAGAAAAAAAAGGAACAGCTCTCACCCAGCCAGAGATAAATGTATTCCTTGTCTTCCATCTAGCCATAGGCCATAGCATGGTCATCCCTTGAACACTGAAACTCTTGAGTAAATAAAGGATTAAATTTGGTGTTTATCAGTGTTGGGAATTGTCTTAAAGGGAAACTAACCTTCTATCCTTTGTTTTCTTCTTAAATAATTTCAACTTTGATGTTAGATTTGGGGGTGTATGTGCAAGTTTGTTATTGACATAGGTATATTGCATGATGCCGAGGTTTGGGGTATGGATCCCATCACCCAGGTAGTGAGCATCCTACTCAACATGCAGTTTTTCAACCCATGTCCCTCTTCTGCACGACCCTCCTTAGCAGTCCCCTGTGCCTATTGTTTCCATGTTTATGTTTGGGTGTACCCACTGTTTAGCTCCATTTATAAGTGAGAACATGTGGTATTTGCTTTTCTGTTTCTGCATTAATTCACTCGGAATAATGGCCTCCAGCTCCATCCATGCTGTGGCAAAAGACATGAATTCATTTTTTATGTCTGCATAATATTCTATGTACCATATTTTATTTATCCAGTCCACCACTGATGGACACGTAGGTTGACTCTATATCATTTTCTCAGTGAATAAAGCTGTGATTAACATATGAGTGCATGTGTCATTTTGGTAGAAGTATTTGTTTTCCTTTGGATATACCCAGTAAAGAAATTGATTGCTAGGTCAAATGGAAGTTCTATTTTTAGTTCTTTGAGAAATCTCCAGGCAGCTTTCCACGGGGATTGAACTAATTTACATTCCCACAAACAGTGCATAGGAGTTTCCATGTCTCTGCATCGTCACCAGCACCTGTTATTTTTGCCTTTTTAATGATAGCCATTCTGACTGATGTCAGATGGTATCTCATTGTGGTTTTGATTTGCACTTCTCTGAAGATCAGTGATGACAAGCATCTATTTTACATGTTTTTGGCCACATGTATGTCTTTTATTGAGAAATGCCTATTCATATCCTTTTACTATTTTTTAGGGTTTATGTGTTTTTTGCATATTGATTTGTTTAGGTTCCTTAAATATTCTAGATATTAGACCTTTGTCAAGGCATAGTTCGCGATTATTTTCTCTCATTCTGTAAGTTGTCTGTTTACTCTGTTGATAGTTTTTTTTTTTTGCTGTACAAAAGAAGCTTTTTAGTTTAACTAGGTTCTAATTGTTAATTTTTATTTTTATTGTGTTTGCTTTTGAGGACTTAGTTATAAATTCTTTGCCTAGGCCAATGTTTAGAAGACTATTTCCTAGGTTTTCTTCTAGGATTTTTATAATTTGAGGTCTTACGTTTAAGTTTTTGATCCAATGTGAGTTAATTTTTGTATGTGGTGAAATGTAGAAGCTCACTTTTATTCTCCTCCATATGGCTAGCTAGTTATCCCAGCACCATTTATTGAATAGTGAATCTTTTCCTCAGTGTTTGTTTTGTTTCAACTTTGTGGAAGATCAGTTGGTTTCAGGTTATGTGGCTTTATTTTGAGGTTCTCTATTCCATTGCACTGGTCTTTGTTTCTGTATCAGTATCATGCTGTTTTGGTTACTGTTGACCTATGGTATAGTTTGAAGTAGAATAATGTGATGCGTCCGGCTTTGTTATTTTTGCTTGGGATTGCTTAGACTATTCAGGCTCTTTTTTAGTTCCATATACATTTTAGAATAGTTTTTATTCCATGAAAAATGACATTGGGAGTTTGATAGAAGTAGCATTGAATCTGTAAATTGCTTTGGGCAATACAGCCATTTTAACAATATTGAATCTTCCAATCCATGAACATAGAATATTTTTCCATGTATTTGTTTCATTTCTGATTTCTTTCATCAGTGTTTTTTAGTTCTCCTTGTAGAGATCTTTTACCTCCTTGGTTAGCTCTATATCTAGATATTTTATATTTTGTGTGGCTGTTGTAAACGGGATTTTGTTCTTGATTTGACTCTCAGTTTTAATGTTATTGGTGTATAGAGCTGCTACTAATTTTCATACATTGATTTTGTATTCTGAAACTTTACTGAAGTCATTTATTAGTCTAGAAGCCTTTTGGTGGAGTATTTAGGATTTTGTAGTAGAGGATTATATCATCAGAAAACAAAGATAGTTTGATTTCTTATTTTCCTATTGGATGCCTTTTATTTCTTTCTCTTGCCTAATTTATCTGACTAGGACATCCAGTACTATGTTGAATAGGAACCTAACTTTTGAAAGCCTAAGCAGAGACTTGAGAGAGGAAGTGGAAGTGGTCTGGTTTTTTTTCTGAGGGCTACTGGGAGCTATCCCTGGTGCTGCTCCAGAATCAACCTCTCTAACACCAATTTTGGGCTGTTTGACCTCGATAGAACATGACTACTAAGCTGAGCCAAATTAAGCATCAACTGTTGGAGCCAATGAATCTTACTAAAAATTAAACATCAGTTTTTGCAAGTGATCTTCCTATGGCATGCGCTCTGTGTCTCCACCACACTTCTTCCTTTCCTCTATTTGAGCATCACCTCTTTGAGCACCACCACCACCAGCAATACTATAACAATGATATCTCAAAGGCCTCCTATCTCCAGACACTGGCTTATTATGTATACGAACATCTCTCCTGCTACAAAAGAAAAAAAAAACCCTGTATAATTAATATCGTCATTTCGTTTTACAGAGAAGAAGCAGGCTTAAGAGTAACTAAACCAAAGTTAAAAATCTAAAAGCATCAGGGCTCTGACTCCAAAGCTTGAATCACTCCCCTACTTCTTTAATTGTAAACTGCCTGAACCACACTACTTTCTGGAATCTCTAAAACTCCTGCCTTTTCTTAGAACATGTATATATTAGGCCGTATTGTACCGTAACACCATTTAAAAAACTTACTTAAAACAATAGCTAACACATACTAAGTATTTTATACATTCCAGACACTGTAAATATTTGCATGAAATTCTCACAACAATTTCATGAAATATAATTTGATACTTTCTCTCATTTCACAGGTTGAAAACTCGAAGCATAGAATGGAATGTCAGATGCCAAGATTCAAACCTAGTCATTTGATTTCAGAGTCTACATTCTTAAATAATATGCTACACTGACCTTTATTATCTTTAAACATTATCTTTATTTAATGTGTTTCATAGAAATTACTTCTCAAGTATTCCTAATTTTATTTTTAAAAATAATAAGGTCATGCTATCACTATAATATAGTTTTTTAAATTAACTTGAGAGGTAATGTAGTATGATCAATTTCCTTAACGACCTTTTAAACTAGAATTAATTATTAAATATTTTAATATTACAAATTAACAGGCAAAATGGTGAAAAATCTAACATCTGGTTCTTAAAATTAAGTTGAAATATAAGATTAGATTTGAATGCACATGGAAAAATAAAAAAGGCAAATAATACCATATTTGAAGATCTTTTAGTATTCTCTGGTATTTTTCCTTTCATTTCAAAATTGTTATATTCTTTTTAATGACTTCAAATGAATTAGGAAATGTCAGGCTTCTAAAAATCAAACAGAACGTCAAACCAGTAGATTTCATTCAGGGCAGTGAGAGTCTGTTCGGTTGTTTCCTCTTTCTCTCTCACTTTTAAAAATCCTCAATCACTGCCATTTCTCTTCTCAGCTTTCACAACACTTTACAGGCAGCTGAATGAAAGGGCAGAAGCTTCCTCTGAAACTCCTGTTATTTCAGCTCTAAAATCAGCTGAAAAGGATGCCCTCCCCAGAGACAGAAACGCATTCCCTCCATCATGAACCTGCAATGCCCTCAGGTTGTGGCAAGGGAGAAGTTTAGCACTTGAACCTAGATAATGCTATTTTTTTTAATCAAAGTGCACCATTCTTGTTTCATATAGCCTGTGGTACAATTTATTTAAAACAATATGGTGCATCAAAGAAGGTAAACAATAATAATAATATTAATATAGGAATAGCAATGTGTACATAAATAATACAGGAAAACACATGGCCTCAGTACCTTCATGAAATGGTACTTCAATATACATATTTCTTATACAGCTTTATGCATGACTTCATTTCTATGGTTTGCACTTCACTGCTCTGTTGTGTCACTCTACCAATAAACCTATACATCATACTGAGTGAAATAGATTCACAGTCCCTTAACTTGACAAAAAAAAAAAAAAAAAAAAAAAGGAGCAGTGTGGTTTAGGAGAATGAGCACTGAACTAGAAGTGTGAAGACTAGATAGAACTTGAGTCCCATCCCCAGCACTTTTGGGTGAGTTGTGCATCCTCTTTAAAAATCAGTCTGCAGACCAATGGAACACCTCTGTCCACCTCCTAGAGTTCTTGTGGTAACTAAACAAGGTAATGTATAAGAAAGCATTCTGAGAAAATGCTATATATGAAAGGGGATTTTTTTTTCTCACTGTGAATATTTCCTGCATTTTTACTTTATAAATTTACAAATTTTACCTTTTCTTGAATTTACTTACCAGTACATTAGTTCACTGCTGGCACTTATTTGTAATCTATTGCTATGGGAAGTAACATGTTTATCTGAAAATTTTGAAGATTCCTAGAGTTTCTTTACACTTGTTATATTTTAGGGGGAATAAAAAAGTATAACTTAAACTTGAATTATGTCTTTATTTTTCTTTAGTGAATTATAATTTCACATCTAAATACTGTTATTTTTGTACCAAAACAAATTAGCAAAGCAAAAATGTGAAACGATATTAATTGACATTGATTGTTTTTATTCATACCATATCCCCATATCCTATTTGACTATGGATGTCCATCTAATTTAGAGAATCATTATCTAACCTGTTTCATTTTACCAAATTGTCTTTTTTAATAATTTAGGTTTTGAACATTTTCTCCTAAGCTTTTGAATCCATGCTTACACAATTGCACTGATATTATTTAAGTCATAGTGAGTTGTTCAAAGTCTCATCTTTGAAATGAGAGGCTTATTTTAACCGAACATATTGACTTTTAATGCCGTCAGAACTCATTTTTCCAATATATTTTTCTATGACATTCATGATATATAAAAGCATACAAATCTGTACAGAATGATAAAACTTAAATATTTTCTAAGCACACATGATCCACGTACCACGTTACAGTTGTAAATTAAGGTCTAGTATGTTGCAAAAATCAGCCTTCCATACCACAGTTTTCCTCCCTGAATGTGACAAGAGTCAGTCAGTAAATATATGTGGTCAACCTCAGATTTGCCTCACTGGGAGTTCACATGTATTTTTAACTGCCTTCAATTGTTAATGTATTCCTCAAATGAGATGCATCACCTTGAAGAATGACTTTTTGCCCTCTGGGAATAGGCCAAACAAGTATTTCATTCGCTATGATAATCAGTTCTACCTTCAGCAACATATAAACCCCAATTTAATAGGCACTGGTGATTAGGTTTTAAGTCAGAGCGTCATCACTGTCCACTGTGAAAAATAATAAGAAAAAATACAAATTATAACGAATTTGCCTTCAGGAGGCCTTGTTAGACATAATGGGACCGTAACTATTTCAGGATACAGTGAATAAATGTTTTTCCTACTCATTATAGACATTTTTGAGTCACCAATTTTCAGTGATAAGAAAGATTTCCTTTAACTCATGCTAAAGATATCTTAGGCCATTTGTTTTGTCCACTTAATGTGTAACAGTCTTGAAAGAAAAAAAGGACTACTTACCATAAAACACTTATTTAAATATTTTAAAATGCTTAAAACCATATAGAGCCATTCAAAGCTATAGATAAATTTAATCTTATCCAAACCTTCCACTGTCAAATTTATCTAAGACTTTTCTCCAACTTAAACTTTGCATTGAAATCAAAAAAATTGTACATGACATTATGGAAAATAACAAATCAACCCTTAAATCAGCAGCTTAGGTTGTGGACAGTAAATGATACAGTGGTTCCACTTTCTTGGAACTGAGTAGCAGAAGAAAATGAAGAAAGATACTACTGACAGGGCAAGGATGATGGGAGCAGGCTAGCATTATGAATGATATGTTAAGTGATGGGCTCAGATGGAATCATGGGATTGCTGCTGCCTTTTGCAGAAGCTGATTTTCATTCTTATTGTTCACCTCATAAGACTCCAACATATGGAAGGGGGAAGGGAGAGGAGCAGCTACGTGCACATGCATTCCCTATACATATACATATTTAGAAATATTGTGAGTATTTGTCCAGATATACAGAGTGCTAGGAAAAATACCTAATGCCAGAAATGTGTATCTTGTCAGCAAGGTTTATTAGTTTAAATATTCATGTATTTCCTCTGCATTCTTCCCTGTGAATTGAAGAGTCATATTCTTTTTTATTTGATAAAGTCAAAGACATATATATTTTCAACTCCAATGTAAGTAAAATAATAATTCAATACTCTATAATAATATATTGAAAATAATAACGAAAAAGCATTATAGTTTGCTTTGATGTGCTTAAATATGCATTCTACATATTTCTTTCTTCAAGCCAATATACAGTACTTGATTCATTTGGTTGGCCTGCGGTGTGTGTGCGCACGCACGCGTGTGTGTGTGTGCGTGTGTACTTGTGTGTCCACATTAGCAGGATGAAGGTAAGAAGGGAGGGGTGAAAGATAGACCAGCACTCGGGGAAAATAATTGTTACATGATCCAGTATATTAGAAAGACATGCATAAAATTAAATATATGTGGTGTCAAAGGGTTCATTTACTAAGATTTTCTTTAATTTTTATTCCTACACAAATCTGATTAACTCAGAGCTTCCTTAAATACAAATTCTTATGTACCAATGCTTAAATTTATAGCATAATTAACACTATAACTTGTTATAAATTTCTGGGTCCCAAAAAATTACAATATTGCCAGCAATTTATTTCTATGTATTGCTCAATCCAAATTAGCAGCCTGTGTATAAATAAGGCTATTTTTTTTTTTCAGAGAAAAAATATAACAAGCATCACTAATCCAAAAAACAAAAATTCAGGTGACTTTCTTATAGGCTGAGCAATTGTGGTTTATAAACTTGAATAAATAGATACGGATTACCATGCTAATTGGGGAGAAAATTTTTGAAAAGTATATAATAATCAGTTCATTTACCAAATTTTAGGTAAAAAAACCATCTTTTTTTTTAAAAAATAAACATTTTAACAGCTACTTTAGGCGGGTCATGAATAATTTTTGTAATCAGCAAATATAAATGTAAATCTGAAAACTAATTTTTGCTTGAGGATGGACAACATTCTAGTTATAAAAAGTGTCCTTAGAATTTGAAAGGAAGGTAAAATGAGTGAGATTTAAGGAAGGTGAGAAAACAAGCAAAATGAGCAATCAGCAGACTACTATAATTACTAAGCCTTCGAAATTGATGATAGAGTTATACAGTTGTTAGTATTATGGTACCCTACAGATTTCATTTTCTTGGGTATAGCCCAGCAGGCATATTCAGTGACTCCCCCTCTACCACTCAGCTCACCCCCTGAGGGGAAATGCCACGTGCATTCAAATCAAACGTTTTCCTATCAAGTTCTCAACTAATGGCTTTCCTAGGAGACCCAAGCCTGTCAGTCACCTACTACCTATTTAGACATGTTAAAACAGAATTTGTTGTTTATTTGTATTTCATTGAAGTGAGTCTGTTTTCTCATATTGAATTTGTATCCAAACCCCAGGTTGTCAATACTGCTTAGCTAGGGCTTCTGTTTGTTTTTTTCTCTCTGCACGTAATCCAGAAAAAAATGGTGCTGTTCATGCCAATTTCAACCCTTCTATAAATGTATAGGGAGTGTATTAACTAATTGTTTTAAGTCACTAGTGCTAATGACAGGAGCTAAAAATCATGTTTTTTCTATTGAAAACTGTTTTGTCGAATTCACAATTTAATATACTAGAGTCACAGTTCCACTTAAGTTTCTATATGGAAAAAATAAAAGAAGGAAAAAAAAAGATGTCCATTGTTGATACCAAAAACTAGGAGCATCATTTTAATTTAATTATTTTCTATGTTATTTGAAGCATGTCTCTTCTCCTTAGAGAAAAATGTAGTAATGTAAAGATACATACTTGACGAGGTTGTGATTTTTTGGTAGAAACATTATGTGTGTGTGTGTGTGTACACACGTGTGCATAGACAGATATTCCTGCGCTTACAGTCTCTAAGTTAGTTTACTTGTGTTTAAGTATAAGTATTAAGCATTCCATAAAAACAAGAACTGTTATGTTTGATATGCACTTCAAAAGCCTAAAATGCCAAAGAAAGCCCTTCCTTAATTATTGAAGAAGTGTCTGTAAAGGAAACATGAGCAAATAGCATTTATGCTTTCATCCCCAGTAACCTTTTATTGTCCTTTTCTTCAGATGGCCAAGTCAGTATATTTAATAAAGGCAGCAGCAACCATCAAAGAAGGCAGGGCTCTAATAAATGGTCCTGATTAAAGGCCCTGACAGGGTATGAACTTTGCATAAATTTTCTTATGGTGTCAGGCTAGGATACTGATTGAAAACTCATTAACATAATCACACATTTAGAGGAAATGCTGTAGTGTATCAACAACATTTCCCTTAGTGTAATAATTTTAAGAACATTAAAATGCAAATGATAATAAGGAGCTGTGTTTAGTGATGTTCTGAAAGCCTGATTATTCAAATATTTAGTATGAAGTATGGAGCTGCGTTCAGTAATACATCTACATGAATTCAAAATTTTAATCTATATATGGACTCGAAAGTCATCTCTGATCTTACCAACTATTTTCCCAGCTCATAGACACATAAAATTAATAAAAACATTTGGCTTCAGTATTACAAAAAAAGTTAAAAAATTTTAAAATGTAACTACTTAAAAAAATGAATGTAAGATGCCAGCATCATTTTTCTCCAATTAGGAAAAAACTACTGAAAAGTAGTTAGCATTTTTAATTCGATATGATTGTGCTTTGAAAATATGTTGAAGTATTTTTAGTGTCTTTTTGCTTGCTTTTATTAAAATGTATATAAAGCAGCAGAGAATGTGGCAGGTCACAGCACTGCTATCCCTTAATGCTAATTCTTAACAATAAAAGAAACACTGCCCTCCCCCCACACAAATAGCCATAATTATGTAAAGAATGACTGCTTCAGACTGATGACTTTCAATATGCTCAAGTCTAGTCTACTGGTATAAGAGGCCAGAAAGGTCAACAGTAATTCATAACTGCTATAAAATTGTGTAGCATCCCAGGGCTTCTGCAGGATGCTGACATTATCATGAGTCTTCTGCTGGTTTGTATATGTAAATTTGTGATAGGAAGTGCACTGCTTTTACCGTATCACATGCAGAGCATCAATCAAGCAGTGGAATACATCAGAGTATTTTCATTACGCCTAGTTATTTACTGCATCAGAAGAAATTACCCTGGCAAGCCAAGCGGCCTTCTCTGGGTAGTATGATACGACCAACCAGGCTTCAGCTCAGGAGTCTTGTAAACATTACAGGATTAATCTCACAATCACAATCATCAATCTTTCCTAGTCCTGCCTGGGTGCAACTGTGGAGATTGGTAACCAGGCCATGTGGATTTAAATTTAACCCTGAGCATCAAAAACTAGATTGTCAGACCTAAGCTGCATATTGCAAAACACCTGTTTTATTTTCCCATTTTGGTTGAGGATAATAAATAGAAATGTAAACTGAAGTATTTTAAAATTATATTTAATTTGTCACTTTCATTTCAGTACATGCTTGGGAAATTAGAATTTTTTTAAGCCACTGTTTTTCAACATCAGCTATAAGTGAGAAATGAGAGCCCACTTTCTATTCAGATAGACAAATTTCCTGTATGACAATGTGGACACCACAGGCAGCTCTGCAGAACTGTGAGATGGGGACTTCTCCTGAGGTTTGGGGACCTGATCAAGCTCCTCTGGCATTAGGCCAGAGAAGGTTAAAGCTCTGGGGAGTAATAGAGTCAGCCCCTAACCAAGAGAGCATTCAATGTGTCTTGCTGACTCATAAAATGACACTGGCATTGATTGCTGAAACAACTGCTTGCTTACCCGCTTGCCAAAGGAAAGGAAAAGAAAAACCTGTCTCCCCTTTCCTTCCCTCCCAACAGAAGGGAGAGGGGAAAGAGATGGGTGAGACAGACGGGCTAAATGAGCATTCTATCATTTTAAGTTTAGCAACTGCACGGAACATAGCCTATTCTATTTAGATAATGCAAAAGATAATGTGCATTCATTTTTGAAAGTCAGGTGAAAACCATGATGATAATGATCATTTTTCCATAGTCAAGAAACAATAAATATGTAATGAGCAGGTCATGTATAGACTGCCTGGCAGTCTAATTTGAACTGTGACCTTTTATCATTATTATTATTATTATTATTATTATTTTTTGTCCAAAGCACTTTTCCTGAACACAGAGCACAGAGTCATTTTTTTCTTTCTTTCTCTCTCAGTATCTTGCAGGCTCCCATCTTCGAATAAAAAATTGCAGTAACCATAAAGATATGCCTTTCCCTTTCTTTCAATAAGATTTTCCAATCTAGAAGCTTATATTCATCCCATATATAAAAAGTAGATATTTATTCTATATGCTTTAATCCCTAGTTGATTTAATCAGTCCTATAGGTATTATCTCCTAGCATTGTATGATTACAGTAAAATACATTGTGTGTCATGTATTGAGAATTCCATAAGAGCTATTCATCCCCACTCAAGTGATTATTTTTATATGGCTTTCTTGATCATATAACGGTTAGCTTTAAAAAATACTGAAAACAATAATAAATAAGATTTCCCAAATAAATCTCATGACAAAAGAAGAGAAATTCACCTTCAAGTGATTGCAATGACTGAAATCTTAAGGCTCTTGCTTCTCTTTTCCTTTCTTTTGTGTGGTTTTGTTTTATTTTTTGGTTTTGTTGCTATTGATAATAGTATGGCTTTTTGTTGTTAACATTTTTCGTGTATGCTCTCTTCCGGACTAGCTTTAAAGTAGCTATTATTCTAATACTGTGTTTTTGCTCATAGAATTTTGACTTCCCAAATCCTCCTTAAGGTTTTGGGTTCTGTATGTGAGCTTCCAGGTACAAGCGCATCGTGAATCTTTCACTTCTCATGGAATGTGAAATAACATGCATGTTTCTGACTCTTGCAGTTATAAAACCAAAGTAGACATTCTGCTCTGTTGTTATTTAAGGGCACAGTGTGTTATATGAAACTAGCTATGTTTGTAAAATTACTATACCGTATGATCAATTGACATTGTCCAAAGCAGGAAGGCTGGAAATGCAGTTTGTGTGTGTGCATCACTATGGCATCAGTTTGAACAACTTCTGGCACCACTTTTTTTGTGTGTTGTTATAATATCCTGCCCAGTGTTACGTTTTGCTAAAGCTTTGAAACAACAAAAAACTACTAGATATTCGTGGTGAAGATGCTAGAGCAGAAAAATGTTGGTACAGTGATCATTGGAATGGTAGACAGAGAAGAATGCAATCCCCTGAGAGGAAGGCAGAACAGTGGCATATTCCGCACCATGAGTAGCACGCAGGATTTCAGAGTCAAGAAACATGGGTTTGATTCTCATCTCCACTACTATCTGGGCACATAACTTTAAACAAATCATTTTACTGTTGTCAGTTTCTAGCATTTTACTTTTCATTCGTTTCCTCAACAAACATCAACTAGACTCCTAGGCGTTGTACCAGGTACAAAATACTGAACTAAGTTAAAAATACTTGGTCTTAGTCTTTAAATAATGAAAGCAGCTGGTGTGTGTGCCAGGAACTGTGTGAGTGCTTTATACATCTTTTCAAGTTTAATCCATGCATGATCCCAACCCTGGAAAAAATTATCCTGAATTTATATGGGGTAATATCAAATCTTAAAGAGGTTCAATAAGCTAGTGGGAGAGGTAAGATCTGAACGCAGGTCCATCTGATATTAAAAACAGTGCTCATCATTTTGAAGGGCACGTCAAGGAACTTTACCATTTTACAAAATTTTAGTGAGAATCAAATGAGAAAGGTACATGACAGAATGTTATAAATCGTCATGTACCATACAAATATCTATTGTCATTACTCTTAACATGAACATAACAGAGAATTTTCCTCACATCATTTCCAGCTTTAATTATCCCCACTTGAAGATCTTGGACCTTCCCACATAAATTATAACCACAGACAAAAAAATGTTATCTATATAAACAAAATACTGTCAGGGATTCCCTATCAGCATTTCTAAGCTAGTTATATGCATGGCCCCTTAGTGAATATTAAACAAATAGAAACCCAAGTAAGACATTTTTCTACATATGAAAATCTCTGAAAAGCACAAGTCTAGTGTTTACATTAGCCCTGGAACATCTTTAGTAATTCCTTAGGCACTTTAGGGTTATCTACCAATTAAGTGAGAATGGTGAGATTAATGTAACACCTGCAGATCTTATAAATGTAAAGTGTTTTTCATTCAACCAGAAACTTTAATTTAATGTTGATGCCATTTAACACAAAATTTTCCTCTTTGGAATAATTTTTGTATTTTTAAATCACAGACAGACAGGGCTATGTAGCCAAAACATATACGATTAATGAAACACACTAAAAACAAGGAAACGTTTCATGTCTCATCTTTGCATAGTTTACACTGTCCCTACTACTGCATATTTGTGTATCTTTATATAAAAAAAAGTGATTTTATGAACAAAGCAATACGGCTGGATTTTTAAAATGAATGACCTTCTTTGTTAATACAACCATAAATTTATAGTTCAATTTTAATTAAGTTTTGTCAAATTTGGGTGCCCTGTTTTTCAATTTCTCATGTTCGATGAGTAAAATTACTTACCTCAAGTTCTTTATATGAGAAACAACATGAAATGAAGGAATGTTTTATTTAGATATTAACAAGACAACTAGTTAAAATGAATTTTTTTTAAAAAGCACATGATGGTTTTGTCCTTGTTATTTTACATCTGAAGCCACAAAAAATAATTTGAATATTTGGGTTTTAATTAAACTAGTGCCTATAGATTTAACGAAGAATGGTAGGTAAGAAATTCCATTCTAAGCATATCCCTTTTCAAAGTTAGATGAAAATAATATTACTTTATTTAAAGAAAATAAATATTAGCTGCTGAAAATTGAGGAATCTTAACAGTTGCTAAAAGCATACAGAGATATTCCAGACTTTTAAAAAGTTATAATTATCTTCACCTTCAAAAAAAGTATCTGTCTTTTAAAAAACATTATTAGGGTGCATTATTCTAATTAATGTTGAAACTTCTATGCCTTCCGAATACTTCCAATGACCAAAATCTTGTCATACAAGGTTAATAGTTATGCCTGGTATGATTTTCACGTAAGCTCTAAATGAATTTTTCATCATGTAAAAAAGCATGCCACTAAAGATAAAATGTGTTTCAACTGATATTGTAACAAATTGTGTGGAAATATTAATTAAAGTTTTAACTCTTCTTAGCCAGCGTAAATATGTGTGATTGGTGTTTATGTGTATAATATTTTGTTAATGATATGTGTTCATTAGAGTTCATTCTACAGTACAAACTGAAAATTTCTTCACTGAAAGATACCTATGAATATCTTCCTTGAATCTTGTTCACTTATAGTGTCTTCTATTTTCTAGAAGCAGTTATGAGAAAATGTGCATAGATTTTTCTCTATATTAATTAAAGCACCAGATATTTGTAAATACTTATATATGTAGCACCTACTATTTGTAATAAAGAACACAAATTTTGGATTTGCTCATAGAAAATATGACATAAAATAAGAATAAAATAATGCTATCATAACTTTTTTTTCTTTTTCTTTTTATTGAGACAGTTTCCAGGCTGGAGTGCAATGGTGTGATCATGGCTCACTGAAACCTCTGCCTTTCGGGTTCAAGCGATTCTCATGCCTCAACCTCCCGAGTAGCTGGGATTGCAGGTATGCACCACCAAGCTTGGCTAATTTTGTATTTTTAGTAGAGACGGGGTTTTGCCATGTCAGCCAGGTTGGTCTCAAACTCCTGACCTCAGGTGATTCCCCACCCACCTTGGCCTTCCAAAGTGTTGGGATAACAGGCTTGAGCCAACACACTTGGACTATCATACCTTTTTTTACTATGCAAACTACTTTGGAAATGAAAGATTTTCTATTGTATGCTACTGTTCTCACTTTCAAACATACCACCACCAGTGTAGACATATTAGAAGTGAAGTGGTGACAACTTTTCAAAGATTACATTATTCTGATTTAGTGACAAACCCTGCAGACTTACTTTTTCTAACAAACTTGCCTGGACATCATTCAAAAGTTTATCAAGGACAAATTGAATTGTGATTTGACCTGATATTAAGTAGTAAAATTTATAAATGAGTATATAAAAACTGATCAATTCATTTGGAGACATGAGAATTTCTGTCAACTTAGGGCTTTTTCCATTTAGTTAACACAAAAAAGGCAATAACATCCTACATGAATGAAATTATCCATCCTCTAATAAAATGATGGCCAAGTGACAACGGTGAAGTACAAGCATTTAGAACTTATTTATAATTACATACAACCATATATGTGTCAATATATTAAAGTAACTAGAGCAGTCAGTTATCTTAAAGACAAACAAAATCATGAAATAAATTTTCAACAGCTTTGTAGTTTGTTGTTACATAGCAAAGGGTATTTGTTTGTCATATTTAGTTTCAGTATACTTCCAAAATTAAAAGTACACATACATAGATACACATGCACACAAACACAATTCTCCAATATTAAAAAATAGCTACTACATATGCATATATTTGTTTAACATTATATCTTAAAGAAAACTGAACAGTTATGCATGGCAAAACATATCAGGTGAAATCTATGAAAATTCACAGATTACCTAAAATGCTAGGAGTTAATTATAGTCTGCTTTCCCTGGCATGTCAGCTTGATTAAATTTGGAGTTCGGAGATGAATTGGCCCAAATTCATTAGTGTTCCCTGGGTGCAGATGTTGGTCAAGGTCAAGCAAAGCACATTGACTGTAATGCTAGAGAGGAGGGGGGAAGGGATTCCAAAGAAGGTAGATTCTTAAAAGGTCTGGGGTTGCAGCAAGAAACTTTGATACTTTTTAACTTAATAAATCTTGACAGCCTAATCATGGCTAAGCCTTTGCAGTGTTATTGGTACAGATGGCAAAGCTAGACATATTTAAAGAGATCTCAGAAGCTAGTAGCAAGAGAGCACTGAATCCAAATGTAGTGTTGGGCTCTAGGAGAAAGTGAAAGAAAGGAGGATAAAAAGCTACACGGCATTTCCATCTCCTGACATCTCCAGCAGCCTCAGATACAAAATATGATAAGGCTCCTGCTGAGCTAATAAGCCCAACAAATGTCTGTGTCCGTGAAGTAGATGAAGTGGGATCAAGCAGAGGGGGCTGCTGTATGAAAATAAGCCAGCGCCCAGGGTATAATGGCACTAGAAAAAGCTACAAGGTCAGGCTGATGACAGAGACACCAGTTAAGTAGAGACCCCATCAGTAAGAAAGGTTTGCCTGCTGGATCCAAGACATAACCATTAAAATAAAATGAACTATCCATTCAAAGAAAAGAAGAAAACAAAAACGCTCTCTAAGGATTTTATTTTTATTTGTTTCTCTTCTATGGCGATTACATCCTTTTGTTTATTTACATACACCCTACCCAGGATAGAAACTAAAGTATTGGGTTGAGGGGTAGAGAATTACAAATAGACATACACTGCAAAATGCCATTAGATTTGTTGGTTCAGCGCTATGATTTTAGTGGGTTCACAACCTATGCTAAGCAGTATTTGTTTAATCAAATACTGCATTAAGATGAACAGAACAATGAATGGTTCCTTATGATCCACAAGTTTTCCCAGAGAAAAAAATTCCTAGGTGAAACATAACTTAATTCTGAAACTTCTCCTTTTCTCTGTTTCCTTTTAACCAGAGAATATATTCATTCATTTTTGGTGTAAGGTAATATATTTTTCAGTAAAATATAGAATTGATTGAAGTTGCAATTATATGATTCAGAACAGCAGAACTGACAGAGGTGCCATAAAAGCCTCTGTGCTTGGCTCTTGACAGCATATACACATAGGATGATGAACCTCTTGATTTTTCCCAGACTATCCTGTTTTAGCACTGATAATCCCCATGCCATGCAAAACCTCGCAGTGGTCACTGTACTCCCATGGCTGAACCAGCATTTCCGAGGTAAACTATATCAACTTGTGTGGAGAATCTGACTGAGTCTAGGAGAAAAAGTCTGTAGTAAGGGAGAGTGATGGGTCAGTAGACAGACAAGCCAGATGACTCAGGACAAGAAACAATCATCCAGGTTGGTTCTAGTATTGATCAAATTAACTTTATTATTCCCAACTCTTTCCATTGTATCTTGAAACCATTACCTTTTATTTACACACGTTTACACACACACACACGCACAAATGAAGTATATAATAATTAAAATGATATCTGTGAACTGTAATTACTTTTTGTTTTTCCTAATGGTTTAAATGATCCACCTTGACCTTAAAACCAACCATGGAAAGGCCACTTAAGGGCTAATTCATTCTGCAGCCCATTGTCCAGGTCAACAAAAACAATCACAGATTAGAAGACAATTACAATGCTTTTCTTCAGATGTATGGCAACAAAAGCCAGCACATTGGAAATAATACTTAAGAATTAATATTACAAATCTTTTTTTACAGCTTGAAAAATGGTTTTGCACAATCTTTGCTTTTTTATTTGAGTAATAATTAGACT
Source organism: Theropithecus gelada (assembly GCF_003255815.1). Taxonomy (NCBI): domain Eukaryota; kingdom Metazoa; phylum Chordata; class Mammalia; order Primates; family Cercopithecidae; genus Theropithecus; species Theropithecus gelada. The sequence continues at coordinate 78,669,376 of NC_037676.1, forward strand.
CTGCTTGAAATTTCAAGAGTCTGTCACATTAATACATTAATTCTTAACAGATCATGTCAACTTCATAATATCTGTGAAGCTTTGTTAAAAAGGTGAAAAACGTTTAAACACCATGTGAGGTGGTTCATTAAACATTTAAGAAAGCTTTGAAATTCTGACAGCATTACCATGGAAGATCAGATTGGGTACACTTCTAATATTTTTTCAAATCCATCTTTAGTTTTCATTTCATGCAAATGCAAATGAAATACTGGTAAACATCTTAGAATGAAATTTGGAGATATAGTCCTGAAATATCACACCATTGAATTTAGAAATATAAACTTTTTGACTTTAAGATAATTATGATAAAGATGAACAGATGATGGATTGCCAATAGTTGCTTTTTGCAGTTGTGGAGATTTTTTTTCTCAAGCTATAATTAATATCTCTTATATATCTTCCCAGGATTGGGCAGGGGGAAGAGGGAATCAAAAGAAAGCAACTATTGTATCCACTTTTTCCAGTTTAGTTATTTCTTTCTTTCTTTTTTTTTAAAGGCATCAGTAAAACTCTTCTCTGATTTCCAATAACATATAAAACATATTTAAGGAAGTATTAATTTTCAAAAATAATGGTTGCCATAAGTTTCCAATTCCAATTGTTCTTATTGAGGTTTACTTGAGGATTGCTGGAGAAGAGCTTCCTAGATTACTCTAACATTGACTGAAAGTTCTGTCCATTTTCCTCTGGCTATGCTTATGAGATCATCCCTACAGGTTATCCATGAAAGTGAGATCTGCCCATAAGAGGAAACATAGAATCCTTAACCTTCTTCCTGATATTCTTATGCCTTTCCTCTAATTTATTCTGTGCAAAACAGCAGTTGTTTTAGGAAAATGAAAGAAGTAGTAACTTTTACCTGGAATAAAGGGCAGATTAGTGCTGACATTGCCTCAAGTAGGACTAAGAAAGATAAAGAAAGACTTCAATAATTCAAGTGTTTAATAAGTAGAAAGCACCATGCAGATAGTACTATTAGCTTAGTTCAAAGAGATGTTATGGGTAAAGGTGATAAGCAAAAGCAATAACATTAAGATTTTGTTTGGTACACAGATCAGAGACAATATGTAGTATTTAGAGTGAATTGAAAGTACACAGACTTTTCTGATATAATTTCCAGTCAGAAATTTGTATTCCTTATAGCTGGTATTCTTTGCATGTTTTCTTGTTTAAAGAAGTATTTTACAGATGACAATTATCAGTATTGTTAGTTTGAGTATTGTAGATAAATACGGAATGAAACATTAAGTATTTCATTTCAGGACAATATAATAATTAAGCTGTGTATGGCTCATTATTAGTTTTGAAGAGTTTATTAAGTTGAAATCTATAGTCTTGGAAACTTACATTTATCTCCTAGTATATTTTTTATTACCAAAGATACAGGAAATACATAATTAAATTTAGCTTGCAGAAAATGCAAGAAATCTGGAAAGAGTGTATACATATGATGGAGATGTTCAGGAGCTTGTAATCTGAAATCAAGAATGGAGTCAAATTCTAGCTATGAAACTTACTGTTTGAGCAAATTTAAATTCACTAATCCCCATATTTTCTCTCTAGAAAATGAGAAGCATAAGAGTATTTATTTCAGAAGGGTTGTGGAAATAATGTTTCGCTATCAGACAGCAAGCTTCTTTAAGGCAGGGGCCATTCAGGTTGTAACTTTGTGAATTGAGGATACATAAGAAGCATAATCATAAGTAAGCAGTAGGAGCTCCTTGGAAGAAATAAATCACATCATTCTCTCAATATTAAGTTTTTAAGATAATGAATTAATCCTTTCTCCAATTCCTCAAACTGGTTACTGTTCCCAACTCTCTCGTGTTTCTCAAGGGTAGCAATATTTCCCCTGGGTAGATTCAGCCTTTCCTTTCATTCTTACTTATCTCTAGTTCTCCATCTTCACTTCCTCTCTTCTCCTCTGTCTCCTCCTTGACTACTACCACCAATAAATAAATAAATAAAAATAAAATATAAAGTATTCTTATTGGCCCACTTACTTGTGAAGTCTAGGGATGTCTGTCTTTATGAATGGCTGGATCAAGGAAAGCAAAGATTGTCATCAAGCATGTACTTTCTCTCTGTCTTGGACCAGCTTTTTTCTGGGTTATCTTCATTTCTTAGGAAGGTTTTCATTGTTGTTGGCAAAATGACTAACAATTTAGGTTGGTAGAACTGTGTATTACTCTGTTAGTCTGTTCTTATGCAGCTAATAAAGACATATCCAAGATTTGGTAATTTATAAGGAAAAAGAGATTTAATGGACTCACAGTTCCACATGGCTGGGGAGGCCTCATAATCATGGCGGAAGGCAAAGGAGGAGCAAAGGCACATCTTACAGGGCAGCAGGCAAGAGGGCATGTGCAGGGAATCTCCCCTTTATAAAACCATCAGATTTCATAAGACTTATTAACTATCACAAGAACAGTATGGAAAAGACCTACCCCTATGATTAAATTACCAGGTTCCTCCCACAACATGTGAGAATTATGGGAGCTATAATTTAAGATAAGATTTAGGTGGAAACACAGCCAAACCACATAAACCTGTATTCTACCAGCCTAAGTTCCCCTTTATTTTGCCTCCTGGCTGAATTCTTTAACTTCAGACATTTTTTTTTCTTTAACTCATCTTTTGTCTTTATAAGATTTATTTCTCATTCATATATCTGGACTCATGCATGAAGTGTTTATAAGATGCCTATTTCTTTATGCTGTGTTGGACGAAGTCAAAATTTTCTAGTGAAAGAGAACAGTTTTCAAGATTCAAGACATAAACCAATGAGGACACATTTTTAGAAGCACACATGGAACTTTCTCTATTGGATTTCTGTTGGAGATTTTTAGTTTAACCAACAAGAAACATAAACTTAGCTTTTATCATCAAACCTTATTGTTGACTCATAACTCTATGACTCAGGTCACTCACTTACCTTCACAAGATTTCATTCCAAATACTTTTGGCTGTTCCCAGAAATCATTGATTTTCTACAATCTATCTCCAAGGATCTTTGGTAGGATGTACTATCAAAGAAGCCAATTTTTAAAAAGGAGACTTCTACATTTAGAAAGAATATTAGGATAAGTATAATGCTATCCAAGAGAACTGTTCTCCAAAGGACAGCATGTAGTTAGATATATAAATGGTGATAGTTAGGATGTAAAATCAGTCATAACTTTTACATATTCATATTTTGAGTATAAATTTGTAATACATATGCATGGACATCCTTGTATATAAATACACATGTACATGGAGGGAAATATTTTCTGTGAAAGTTAGGAAATATAAATTTGATCGTCATATATTTTCATTTTATTGATCTGTCAACTAAAAATAGAGCGGTGCCTTTAGCTAAAGATACCTATTTCCCCTATGCTTTTTGAGTATGGCCAGGCATCAAACCCAGTACTTTACCTGTCATATTGTGATTCAGGAAAGACCTGCCTTTTCCTGGTCATGTTATTTTAGCCCTTAAGGAATTCACTCATTTCATCATTAGTGGTACCTAAACTCCAGGCATACTGAGTGAGTTTGGCAGACTAATTGAAGGATGCAAGATTATGAGATTATTTCTGGACATATCATAAGCAAGGTTTCTTACATTTTTACTGTAGATTTCCATATTCATCCTGCTGTGAGTTTTCACCTTAACCAAAATTCTTCAACAGAAAAAAAGCAACATGCTTTTTAAATTATGAGCAATAGTTAAAAAACAAAGACTGGCCACAGACTAAGAATTCAGCTTTCAAACTTAGTAAACATATTTTTCGTAGGGATCTAATAACCTCTCACTTTTTAAATATTTTAATAGACACTAAATATTCCAACTTGGCAGAATATGAAAATGTAAAGAACAAGATCAATGCTACAATGCTCTCAAAAGCTCAACATAGAATGCAGCATATTTACAGGGTGGCCTCAGTAAGCTTTTCAAAGTTTTCTGTATTTTCCATCCTGTGTGTTTCTCAATGTAATACATGGACACAGTCAAAAATCAAGTACCAATAAAAAGCTCATCATAGAAAATAGTAGCTCTTTGTTCCTGTGTTCTCTGCTCCTAGTACAATCCATTATTTTCATCTTCTTTGTTTTATCTGATTCTTTTAGTAATTACATATAAATTTTTAAGCAATATACTAGTACTACTGATTTTTGGTTTATTAATTTAGTCACTATCCTCTAAAACTGTGTCTTCCTGATAAAGCTATGTTTAGTTAAATAAGTAGACATGGTTTAAGTTATTATACTTATGTAAATATTATTCACTACAGAGCCCAGTAATGTACTATCATTAAATCTGTTTTTTAGTATAACTATTTGCTATTCCTGGAATAAATTAATGTTTTGGTGTTTGCAAATACTGGCACACATCGATGCATTTCAGTGCTTTGGAAAAATCTTGGGTTTTGAAATTAGTAAACTCATATTTCAGGTTGGCTGTGTTATTGCTTGTGACCTTTGGTACGTTCGTTAGACTGCTGAGCCTTGGCAATTATTTCTGAGCAACAAATGTGCAAATCAGTAACTTCATTGAAGACTATCTATAGGAAGTTTTATTTTAAATAACATGTGTAAACATCTACCTTTATCTTCATCCTTGAAATGTATGTGCCCTCCTCTTTGTTCCTCACTTAAAAACCATGAGGTGGGTGAGATGGAATTACTAGCACAGGTTAGGAAAAAACTGAGGCTGAAGAACACTAAAAGATTTCTCCAAAGAGGCCTAGTGGAAAACAGCTCGACTGTAACATTTCTAATTCTAAGTTAAGAGCTCTTAACCCCATGACATGCTGAGGCTCCATCCAGCCAATATACTATTGGTGCCAAATTTAAACCTCTGAAACTAAATTATGCAAAATTCCATTCTCTTAGTTAGTTTGGATTACGGGGGCATGTGAGTCTAAATGTTTTTCCTCTGTTTACTCAAGCCTTGTAGGAAAATTCTTAACAGAGGCAGTCAATGTAAAAATGTGAAAGATTGGTATAGAAAGTAACACACTATTCTATAAAGTCCCCAGGGTGCCATAATCTGGCTGTTAGTTTTCTGCTGTATTCTGTATATCTAAAGGCTCCTTTGCGACCATGAGCTTGAAGATGTAACCATACTATTATCAAACCTTAGTATTTCTCATCTTGTAAATTGTCATAAAACCAACATACTCTCAGGCTAGATATTTTAAGTTAAAACAACTATTCTAGGTACTGGGAACATATAAAGAATCAATTATTTATAAGTTTGATAATAGCTTTATTATTTTGGCTACAGTCCTTTCTATTTTTTCACCTCATCCTTGTTAGTAACTCTCCATATAATGAGAATATCAGGAAAGCTTGAAGAGCTTTTAAGTTATTAGAACCTCTCCATGCCATTCTAAACATCAGTATGTTTTCTTTTCCTTTTGAAAATTCACTAATTTCTATAAATCTTAGCACCTTTCTTTGGCCTGCTTTCTACAAAAAATATGTTATTAACCATCAACTCATTATCCAAGTGGTTATTCTCATGTTACATATGTGTAAAAGTGAAATGAAGGAACTAATAAACAGCATAGTTGGTGTACAAATGCAGAAATTTTAATTCTGTGTCTGATAAGTTTTACACTTCATGACACTCATTTTGTTACAAATATTTGAAAGCATAAAATAAAAAATAAAACAGTATCACGCACCCAAATACATAGACCAGGAAAAAAATGTCACCACATTAAAACTTATGGTCTTGAATGCTGGGTTATTCCGGATTTGATGACCTTATGGACTGTGGAGATTTGAAAGGACATTAGCCTTTGATTCTTGAAGATCCTTGTGCATATGCCTACCAGATTGAACACCTCCAATGATGAGACTTCAGTATTTTGCAAGGAAACTTACTTTGTCTTTAGACATACTTGTCTGTAAGAAAAGTTCATTGTCTGAACATTTTCTGAAATATGTCTCTTCCTGTAAGATACAGTCTTTGATTGATCACTTCCTCCTCAGAAACAACACAGAACGAATCCAGTTTTTTTCCCCCTACATAATAGCACTGCAAATACTTGAAAACAATTCTCAATTTCCCCTAAGGTTTTCCTCTTTTCCAATCTAAACACTCCCAATCTCTTCAATTGTTTCTCTTATGATATATTTTAAATTTTTCTCACTATCCTTTTCTCTTTCTTTGATTCTTTTTCTGTTTGGCATAATCTCTTTCAAAGTGTGGCACACAGAGTTAAAGACATTACTGAAATAAAGGTTTTCCAATGTGTCACAGAACAAACTATCATCTCCCTTCTTCTAATTACTATACCTTCATTAATACTGCCTAAGACCACGCAATCATTCAGGAAGCACAATCACAACACAGTGCTAACCTAACATTCTAATATCCATGTGATGGACCCTGGACTCTTAGTTCTTGACCTCAAATCCAGTGATAATTTCTTTTCTTCCCATTTAGTCACCATCTGCCATGGTCACATTCTAGACTTTATTGTTACTGGAAATTGTGAAGCTATAGAAACTTTAGTATAAAATATCTCACTCTAGTCACTACATATAATATTTATTTATTTATCTATCTATCTATCTATCTATCTATCTATCTATCTATTTATTTATTTATTTATTTATTTATTTATTTATTTAAGATGGGGTCTTGCTCTGTTGCCCAGGCTGGAGTGCAATGGCAAGATCTCCACTCACTGCAATCTCCACCTCCCAGATTCAAGCAATTCACCTGCTTCAGCCTCCCAAAGTGCTGTATAGCTGGGATTACAGGCATATGCCACCACACTTGGCTATTTTTTGTATTTTTAATAGAGATGGGGTTTCACCATGTTGGTTAGAGTGGTCTCGAACTCCCAACCTCATGATCTGCCTGCCTCAGCCTCCCAAAGTGCTGTGATTACAGGCGGGAGCCACCGGGCTCGGCTCCCACATATAATCTTACAAGTTAATTTGGCCTAATGACCCTGGTGTTACATTCTCAAAAAAAATGTGAACCCCTTTATTCTACCTTGTTTTCACCATTTAAACATTTACGCCTATCTTTATGCCCCTTATTCTCCAATATGGAGCTCATTTTCTGTCCTGTAATCATTCCCTAAAATATCTTCAATTCCCTTCCTACTCTCTTCTTTCATAATGTTCCTCTGGCAAATCACAACAGTAGATGAGCTGTACCATTATCTTGAGTACTGGAAACAAAGTAGCTGGCAAGAAATGTTAATGGTACCTTTGTTGCTTCATAATCAGAAAAAGAAGAACAGTGGTCCGCTTAAACTACATCATAGGTTAAAGAGAACGTTGCCAGCATAGGTTAAATAAAACATTTCCAGAGGCCTTTACTCTTCTGGATGGGCATTCTTTGTTAGGTCTCTTTATCCATGGTTTGGAGTAAATGAGAAATGATTAGAAATTTATCCCCCACAATAGGCTCTATAGCAGATTCTACCACAAAGACTAGTTTACACAACAAGTCTTTAAATTCTCTTGTGAAAGTTGTGCTAAATAGTAGAATTGTAAAGTAGTAAATACTTACTGGCTGAGCAGAGAACTTTCTACACAGTTGCTGATACTTCTAGTTGCACATGGAGAAACACATTGGGTATTATAGAGACTCAGTTGAAGGGGATTAATAAACAGGCTGCTTGGTTGAAATGAGCAGACTCCCAATCTAACTCATTCTTTGATCTATTTGATTTTAGTTGGTTTGGTTGATTGGAACCATGGCTAAGGAGCATATTCTGAGCTCTTGGAATTATCCTCCTGATAGACATAATAGTCATCTCCCTGGTGCAATGTATTCTCTAAGAAGTTTTAAATGTTTGCATGTAGCTATCTGCAGAATGTCAAATGGCCTTTCTTCAACAAAAACGGCCAAAACTAAAATGTGCACTCTAAGGACACAGTAACCTATGAATGACCAGAAACCCAAAATGATGGCAATTGAGAGTGGAGCTAAGGCCCCAAGTTTTGGTTACACTCTCACCTAAATGAGAACCTGACCAAAAAAAGGGGAATTGTTAAACAAAATTATGGCAGCCCATTGTTTTAGACTGAGTTTGTACACTAGGCCCCAACACACCAGACCACACCAAACCAAGACCAGTCACTCATGCTAAATGTGACATAATCAAACTAAAACTTTAAGAAAGCGGAAGAGTCCTAAAATAGACCTGGTTTTTTTTTCTTCTGAAAATGAGACAGCAGCACAAGGAGGTCCCCTGTACTCTGTTACAAGAAAGTAACCTGAAGTCCTTATTCCCACCTTACAAAGTTCACTGTCCCGCTATTCCCCAGTAAAATTTGAGACCAAATAAGTACATTCAGAATGATGGCGGTGACAGCAATGCCTAAAGTCGATATGTCAAAATTGAAAAGATGACCAAAATGAAAAAACTGTTAAAACCAGTTTAGCAGTTAAGCCTAAAGCTTCCTCCTTACATACTCTAAGCTCAGCCTAAGGTTTCTCTGTGCACAATGAACTGTAACCTACCCTAACTGTAACCTAACTGGTTACAGTGAACCTAACTGGATGTGTAAATAAACCGTAGGCTACTCTTGTTGGGAGTTTCAGCCAATCAAAAGCAGCCAACTGTTCAAACCAGGTCCAAATAAGGCAAATGCGGAGCTGTAACTAGTCCTGCTGTTTATATTCATCACTTCCGTGTTCTGCATGTCGCTTCCCTTTTTCTGTCCATAAATCTTCCACCAAAAAAAAAAAAAAAATGTAGCTGAAAATATTTGGAATAAATCACTCAAGCTAACTAGTTCACTTTAAATTCATTATCTCAAACCTCAATTGGATGCTCAGTCCTTCCATATAATAATACTGTGTTTCCCCAGGAGTTTAATTTTTACATTTCCCACACAATGACTATTTTATGCCTTGTATTTTCTCCTCAAACTTCCCACAAATTCTTCTGCCCTGTAAGACTTAGCTATTGACATCAACTCATACTTCTTTGAGAAAACAGAAGAAAGTGCAAGTTCCTCAAGTTCCTACATCCAAAGCTACAAACCAACGTTTACCTGTACTTTGTGTCTCTCTTTGATTTTTCCCTCCAGCATTATTAAGAATTTTGATCATGCAGTTATCAAACTTTCTTTGTTACTATTAGATTTGCATAAGCATATTATCATGTGTTAAGATTTTTCATTAAACATTAACACCTCCCTTGACACTACATTTCTTTCCAGGCGCCACTCCACCATGTTGCTACTCCTTTTATAGAAACTTCTAAAATTATTTGATTAAATGTAATGTTTCTATTTCCTTGCCTCCCATTTTCTCTTTTTTCTATCTCTTCTATCTACTCTCACCTCCTATTATCTATCTTATTTACCTCTAACTTCACTGAAACTGCATTTGTCAAGGTCTTCATCACATCCCAATTGCCAAATCCAATAGCCTTTTGGTTCTCATCCTATTCCGTCTGGTTAAACTGATGTTTTCCCTCATTTTAAAAATACTTTTCCCTGTTGCCTCCCATATGTCTCCTCAAACTACATGTTTTTACAATCCTCATTGGCCAGTCTTTGGTTTCCTTCACCAACTCTTTCTCTTGCAACCTCTAAATGCTGAGTTTCTACCTGCTCAGTCCTGAACCCTCTTTTAATCTTTTTTCTGTCTCTCTCCCAAAATACTCTCATATATTGACAAGGCTTGAAATGCCATCTCTGTGTGATTATGAGTCTCATAGTGATTTCTCTAACTCAGACCTTTTCTCATATACTTAATTGACTATTTTGCACTCCACCTAAAGATCTTATATTCACTTTCAACATAACATGTCAATATGGAAATCGTGAAACTTTCCTAAATCTTTTTCTCCCTAACTTATCTCTATGAAGTAGCACAATCACTTCATCCGTGCTCAAACCAGAAAATTGAGGGACAGTTTTAATTCTGTTCCCTAATTCTTACCTTCACCTCTAATCCATCAGTGGATCTTATCTGTTCTACCTCTAATGTATATTTTGAATTGTCCTCTTTTCTCTATCTCTGCTACTACCTTAATTAAAGCCACAATAATGTTTTATATGATTACCATAATAATGTGTTTCAGCATACTTCTACCCTTAAAATGTCATCATATACTTTTCTCCTCCTGGATATCCACAGTCCACCACTACTTACCTGTTAGCTATTTCTAGACCACATCAGGCTCTTTTCTGCCTCAAAAACTGTGTATTTGTTATTCCTTCTATGTGAAAAATTCTTCCCATGCCTCTTCATGTGATTAGCCTCTTCTCTTTCTTCACACCTCTGCTTAAATATTACATAGTCAAAGAGGACCTCCCTGGGTATTTTGTGTAAAATATCCCTTCCCTATTGGACTTTCTCTTGATAGCCCTTCCTTCTCCTCTGCCTCTCGTGCTTTCGAAATCATAATTTTGTTTACGTATTCATTTACTGTTTAATTTTTTTATATCACTAGCTAGGATGGTAACTCTCATGAGGGTAAAAGGAAAAGTATGTTTTTCTTCTTTACCTTTTCATTTATAACTCTGGCACAGTGACTGGCAGATATTAGATGCTCAATAAATATTTGTTGAATGAAGGTAATTTTCACTTAATACTTTTTAATCACTGTGAAATTACCTAGTTTCCCATTACATACGTTAGTACAACTGGTTTATTTAATCTTTGTGAGATAATTTCTAAGGCTGTTAAATTTTATTTTATATATTTGGTTTGTTGAAATCCTGACAATATAATAAAAGCCACTCATTGGATGTTCACTTTTTCCAAAGTGTGATCTGAATCCCATATTTTTTTTCTTTGAAGTCATTAATATAATTTTTGAGCTGGGAAGGCCCAAGACAGAATCTTGGTAGAGGAAGGCTGCCAATTTAAACATTCACCTCAAAACTGCCACCATAGGGTTTGGGTCTCTCTAGCTTCTACACTGGGATTCCTGACCTATTTTGTCAGATGTTTCATGCTGCTCTGGTACATCATCCTTTGGTTCCCCAGTGGTGCATTAAGTGACTTGTTCTTAATGCACATGTACTAGGTACTACCAGTCATAACTTCCTTTTCATTTTGAGGTGAATCAATAGATTTTTAGTAATCTTTCCAGAATAGTGCCAGAAAGTAACACCTAGTTATTCACTAGAATGACTAGAATGTACCTTTCCACTTCTCAACATTCAGACATTCAATGAGAAAACTGAAGAAAGGACAGTTTGGTAGTCTGTCTTTGTGTTGCTATAAAAAATACCTAAGGCTGAGTAATTTATAAAGAAAGGCAGTTTAATTGGCTCACTGTTCTACAGGCTGTTTGGAAAAGCATGACACTGGCTTCTGAGGAGGCCTTAGAGATTTATTTACTCATTCTGGAAGGTGAAGCAGGGATGTCACATCATGAGTGCAGGGGCAAGAGAGAAAGGAGGGAGGTGCCATCCACTATTGTGAGGACAGCACCAAGCCATGAGACATCCATCTCCATGACTCAAATATCTCCTATCAGTCCCCACCCTAAAGACTGGGGATTATACTTCAACATGAGATTTTGAGGGAACACACATCCAAACTATATCATTCTTCCTCTGCACTGCCCCCCACCAAAATCTCATGCCCTCCTCACATTGCAAAATACAATCATGCCTTCCTAACAGTTCGCCAAAGTCTTAACTCATTCCAGCATTAACTCAAACGTCCCAAGTCTAGAGTCTGATCTGGAGATGAATTTCTTCCACCTATGAGCCTGTGAGATTTTTTTAAAAGTTATTTACATCCAAGATATAATAGTAGTGCAGGCATTGGGTATGCATTCCCATTTCAAAAGAGAGAAATTGACTGAAAGAAGGGGTACAGCTCCCATGCAAGTCTGAAATCCAGCAGGGCAGTCATTTCCTAAAGGTCAAAAATAATCTCCTTTGACTGCATGTCCCACATCTAGAGCACATTTGGTGCAAAGTGTGGGCTCCCTAGGCCCTGGGATGCTCCACCTCTATGGCTTTGCAGGCTGCAGCCCACTTCGCTGTGCCCATGGGTTGAAGTTGAGTGCCTGTGGCTTTTCCAGGCATAGGATGCAAGCTACCAGTGGATTCACCATTCTGTGGTCTGGAGGGTGGTGGCCCCATTCCCATGCTCCACTATGTAGTGTGCTGGTGCTGACTCTGTGTTGGGACTCTGATCCCACATTATCCCTCTGCACTGGCCTAGTGAAGGTTTTCTGTAAGGTCTCTGCCTCTGTGACAGGCTTCTGCTTGGGTATCCAGGCTTTCTGATATATCCACTAAAATCTAGATGGAAGCCAACAAGCCACCTTCTCTTGCATTCTGTGCACCTGTAGGTTTAAGCCCATGTGGAAGCTACCAAGGCTTATGGCTTGCGCTCTCCAAAGTGGCAGTCTGGGCCATATCTGGGTACCTTTTAGCCATAGCTGGACTTGGAGCAGCAGGGAGATGGGGGGGGGGCAGCATCCTGGGATGGCACAGGGCTTTAGCATGCCTGGTCTGACCCATGAAACTATTATTCCATTTTTGGTCTCTGGGCCTGTGATAGAAGGAGCTGCCTTATGGATCTCTCAAAATGCCTTCAAGTTCTTTTGTCCATTGCCTTGGCTATCAGAACCTGGCTCCCTTGTAGCATGCAGATCTCTAGAAAGTGGTTGATCTGCAGCCTGCTTGGGTTCTTCCCCTGAAAATAGGCTTTTATTTTCTGATACATTGGGAGGATGAGAATTTTCCAAACTTTTACATTCTACTTTCCTTTTAAATATAAGTCCCAACTTTAAGTAATTTTTTGTTCCTGCATTTGAGCGTAGGCTGTTAGAAGCAGCCAAGCCACATCTTGAAAGCTTTGTTGCCTAGAAATTCCATTTTTCACATATGCTAAGTCATCACTCCTAAGTTCACACTTCCACGGATCCCTAGGTTATTAGCACAATGCAGCAAAATTCGTTGCTAAGGCGTAATAAGTGTGACCTTTGCTCCAGTTTCCAATAAGTTTCTAATTTCTGAGACCGTGTCAGCCTGGCCTTCATTGTCCATATCAGTGTCAGCATTTCAGTCAAACCATTTAACCAGTGTAAGAAATTTCAAATCTTCCTTTATCTTCCTATCTTATTCTGAGCCCTCCCAACTTTCCAACCTCTGACTGTTACACAGTTTCAAAGCTATTTCCACAATTTCAGGTATCTTTATAGCAACACACTATTCCTGGTACCAATTTTCTGAGTTAGTCTGTTCTTATGTTGCTATAAAGAAATACTGGAGGTAGGGTAATTTATGAATAAAAGAGGTTTAATTGGCTCATGGTTCTGTAGACTGTACAAACATAATCCCAGCATCTGCTCAGCTTCTGGGGAGACCTCAAGGAGAATTTGCTTATGACAGAAAGCAAAGCAGAAGCAGGCACATTACATGATGAGAGTGGGAGCAAGAGAGAGAGAGGGAAGATGTGCCACACATTTTTAAACAAACAGATTTCACGTGAACTTGCTCACTATTAAGAGAAGAGCACCAAGCCATGAAGGATCTTCCCCCACAACCCAAATATCTCCCACCAGTCCCCACCTCTAACATTGGGAATTATATTTCAACATGCAATTTGGAGGTGGCAAAAATCCAAATTATATCAAGCAGAAATAGTTTCACATTATAATTAAATAATAAATTTGGCCTTGGCAATTATTTTTTGGCTATTACACCAAAAGTTCAGGTAACAAAAGCAAAAATAAATAAATAGGACTGCATCAAAATAAAAAGCTTCCACATAACAAAGGAAACAATCTATGAAATGAAAATAAATCCTATAGACTGGGAGAAAATATTTGCATGCCATATATCTGATAAAATGTTAATATCCAAAATATACAAGAAACTCATATAATTCAATAGCAAACAAAATGAAAATAAGTAACCTGATAAGAAAATAGACAGAATACCTAAGTGAACATTTCCCAAAGAAGACATAAAAGTGGCGAAGAGATACATGAAAAGGTGTCTAGCATCACTAATCATCAGGGAAACACAAATCTAAACCACAATGAAATGTCAATATCACCTCGCATTTGTTAGAATGGCTGTTATCAAAAAGATAAGCTAGAAGTGTTGGTAAAAGTGTGGAGAAAAGGGAACCCTTATACACCTACAACAATATTTTGTTGGTGGGAATGTAATTTGATATAGTCATTATGAAAAACAGTATCAAAGCTCTTCAAAACAATAGGGAGTGGACCACCATATGACCCAACCATACCTCTTCTGGGTATATACCCACATGAAATGAAATCAGCACTACATAGAGATATTTGTGCTGTTATGTTTACTGCAGCATTATTCACAATAGTCAAGATGTGAAATCAACTTAAGTATCTGTTGATAGATGAATAGATAAAGAAATCACACACACACACACACATACACACACGTGCAGACACACACAATGGAATATTGTTCAGTCTTTTAAAAAGTAGATCCTGTCATTTGCCAAAACATGGACAAAACTAGAGGATATTATGCTAAATGAAATAAGACAGACATTGAAAGAAAAATACTACATGATTTCACTTACATGTTAATATTCTGTAAGTTGAATATGTAGAAACAGAGCAGAACGGTGGTTACCAGGAGTTAAGGGGGGAGAAAAATGAGGAGATATAGGTCAAAAGGTACAAAGTTGTAGTTATATAGAACGAATAGGTCTAAAGATCTACTGTGTGACATAAGGGCTATAGTTAAGGATTATTGTATTTCATACTGAAATCTACTAAAAGAGTACTGTTTAAGTGTTCTTACCACACATTAAAAAAGGGTAACTATGTGAAGTGATGTATATGATAATTTGCTTGATTGTAGTGATCATTTCACTATATATCAAAACCTCATATTGTGCAACTCAAATATATACATTAAAAAGTGACAAATTTACAGAAAATAAATAGACTAGAGATCATCTATGCAACTTCTTGCTTTTTTGTCAGATGGAGTCTCACTCTGTAGCCAGACTGGAGGGCAGTGACATGATCTTGGCTCACTGCAACCTCTACCTCCTGGATTCAAACTCTTCTCCTGCCTTGGCCTCCTGAGTAGTTGAATTACAGGCACATGCCACCACACCTGGCTAATTTTTGTATTTTTAGTAAAGATGGGGTTTCACCATGTTGGCCAGGATGGTCTCGATCTCCTGACCTCGTGATCCACCCACCTCAGCCTCCCAAAGTGCTGGGATTACAGGCATGAGCCACTGCACCTGTCCACCTTCTTGCTTTTCTAACACACAGAGTTAATAGTGTCAAGTAGATTAAGAAATGTTTAAATATATTTTTGGAAAATTCCATATTTCCCCTTAGGAATTCATTTTAACTCTTAATGAACCTCACAGTTAAAAGTTCTACTTTATATCAAGCTTAACTCCTCATGCTGACATAAACTGTGAGTCTAATTTTACGTGTTTTTTTTTTTTTTTCCTCAGTCGTAACATGGCAAGCATACTACAAGGCTTATTTTGACAAACCAAAGTCTTACTTAAATGTAAAGCACCAGAGTAATTACAAAAGGCTAAATATTTTTATGCTTAGTGTATTAGTCAGCTTGGGCTGCTATAACAAAGTATCCTAAACTAGAAAACTTAAAAAACAGACATTTATATTTCACAATTCTGGAGGTTGAAAGTCCAAAATCAGGGTGCCAGCATAGTTGAAGTCCTGTTCTTGGTTTGCAGACAGTCATCTTATTGCTGTATCTTCACATGGAGAAAGGACAGCTAGACAGTTCTCTGGCTTCTTATAAAGGCGCTAATCCCATTCATGAAGGCTCCACTCTCATGACCTAATTACTTCCTAGAGGCCCTGCTTCCAAATGCCATCACATTAGGATTAGGTTTCAACATGTGGATTTTGGGTGGACACAAGTATTCAGTCCACTGTACTTCACAACTGTGGTATTATTATTTTCATTTACTATTCTGTGCCTTTAGACTAAACAATCTCAGTTTCTTAACGTATCTTTTTTATCCTTAATTACAACTTTGAATTACACATTCATGATTGTCACTCCATTAGGAATCCCTGTTCATAGGAAGGCTGAATTAGAAATACATTCATGTTACTACTTTCAAAAATTGAAAAATCAAATTCTAAAACTACTGATTATAAAAGTTACAAATGTTAATACCCTAAGTCCTGGGACCACAGCAGTGAAGTAGCAACTCTCTCCCTTTTCTAGCCAAATGGCAATTATAATTCTATAAACCAAAAGCTCTGACCCTATACAGTTTCCTCCAACCCACAGCTACTTGAACAGCTCCAAGAGAGTTGTGGAATCACATGAGCTTTGCACTCTCCCTCATTCATTACATTTATAGTCTAATACCTCTTTCAGAGAACCTAGATATCACTGTGATAGACATTATGGAAATACTTAGCCATATTTGTCAGGTGTCGTGGAAACATTCAAGAAATTACCAATAACTTTAGAGTCAGTGGCAGAAGAAGAAAAAGCACTGTGGCTTTTAAAAATAATGTTTTTAAAAGATCACATTACGTCTATGAAAAATGGAATTGTGTCTACAAACACATTCCAGAACTTAAAGGTTTATTATGCAAGGTATCATGCAAAAGTACATATTTATTGAGGTTTGTTTAAGGAATTGGTCACTTACATTTGACATGTTCTTATATAATGCATTGTGAGTCATGGAAGAATATTTTATTAAGAAAATATAGCAGGAAATAACACAATTTTATTTTTAATAACATTTTTTTGAAACCAGGGTATTTGGTTATTTTCATTTAAGTTCTACGGCTCCTGATGGGTAATTGAAGTAAGAAGTATTTTAAAATTTAGTTTTGAGATTATTTTGTTTTTATTTGCTGTCGTTAGAAAGCCTATAATGAGAAAAAAATGCAGACATTGGGTAGTTACTCTCAAAGAGATGTGCTAATGCCCAGCCAAGAAAATGCAATGTGGCTGGGCGCGGTGGCTCATGCCTGTAATCCTAGCACTTTGGGAGGCTGAAGCAGCCGAAGTGCCTGAGCTCAGGAGTTCAAGACCAGCCTGGGAAACACGGTGAAATTCCATCTCTACTATAATACAGAAACAATTAGCCAGGCGTGGCAGCGTGTGCCTGAAGTCAAAGCTACTCAGGAGGTTGAGGCAGGAGAATTGCTTGAACCCGGGAGGGGGAGGTTGCAGTAAGCCAAGATCGCGCCACTGCACACCAGCCTGGGTGACAGAAAGAGACTCCATCTCTAAAAAAAAAAAAAAGGAAAAGAAAATGTGATGTTGCCTAGTAAAATATCTTCTTGAGATTTGGGCACCTGGTTGATAAATACACATATACATATGTATACATGTAACTGTAAATGTGTGTATGTATATATGAATACATCAGTAGTTTTGTGAAACAAATAATTGGATGCATTTTGGAAATAAAATATAAATTGCAGATTTGTTTCAGAGCTTAGGATAACAAAACATAGATACAGATTTTATTTAATCTTAATTTTCTATTTTTTCTTCATCGTATCTGTTCTTAATGGAGGGTTTCAAAAAAACCAATAGATCATTTTAATTGGAATGTCTCAGCCTTAGATTACTGTCAGAAAATAGCTAGTAAAGCATACCGTATGAAATTCTTTAACAGAAAATGATTATTTGTTTGAAATAAGTAGGTTATTGTTTTTAATAGTATTTAGCGATTAAAAGTTGCTCCAGAACAACTTGTATCTGTGCTCACTCAGCAAAAAAATAAAACTCCATAGTGTCACTGAGAAGCTGTCACTGTTATTGGCATTAACATGATGTAGATGCAATAAAGATAACCATTGTTTATTGAGCAACTAGTACATGTTAGCCATTTTGCTAAGCATGGCACATACTTCATGCTATTTAATTCCTGCACCAGTCCTGCAAGTTACATACCATTGACAGAGGGCTTTGAAAATGTGGCCAAATTGACATAATAGTAAATATCAGAGGCAAGATGCTGACCAGGTCTGTTGGACAGTAAAGCCTGTGTTCTTAACCACTGCACTTTGCAGTCTTATTCTAAATGAGAATGAAACATTCACTCTCTACTTTGCCTGTGAAAGCAAGATGCACGTGTTATATATCTTTTTATCTCGAAGGTCAAGCAAAGAGACGGGCCCATAACAGGTGCCTGTGAGCAAATGATAAAACGAGTACACCAGGGGCATCAACAACTAAAACTGGGATTTTATTCTCCCTCTTAGCTCAAAAGGATATTATGTTGCTTGTGTTTCAGTGTAGACAAAAGGTGAACCTCTCTGTTGATGTTCCTGTATTCTCTCCAGAGGTCAGGAAGTGTGTGATTGCCATCTTTACATGTTAGCATCTATCAACATGATTATTGAGATCTCGGCAGCATTAACCTGGGCAAGTTTCAGCTCTTTCCTTCCGTATTTGTGATAAACTTGTACAAAGTGTGTAAGCAACTATTTAATTATTGAGAACCTTCAGATTCCAATTTAACAAATTGCAACAGGAATGATACATGAAATTTTTTAATGGTCATAAGACAGTTTGTAAACTTTGAATCCAAATTTGTACAAATCCCAATCAATGTATAAAGATGCAATTAAGAGTTAACAGCCTACAGGAGCAAAGTTTTTGCTCCTATAAAAAACTTTGAAAAAATTATCTGCTTTAAACTCTGTCAAAAAATCCTCCTTCCTGTAACTAGAAGGAATTTAAGAACTTTTGTCACAGGCTTGAATCAACACTGGGAATTATTCACAAAACCAGCACATAAATATAGTAACATAGCAGTGAAAATTAGCACAAGCCCATAGTTCAAATTTGAAGGGGGAAAAATATATGGCATAGCAATTTCTTAAACACAATTTTAATATAGTTCACTATGCACCAAATATTGTTATTTTAATGCAGGACCTAATGTTCTACTAGAAGTAATGAGATACATTGTTTTTAATTATGATATTATGTTTATTGAGGAGCTTCCCTATGCCAGGATATTATCAAATTATCTTTAATCCTTAACAACACAAAAATATAAATATTGTTAACCTTGTTTTACAAAAGCAGGAGCTTTAGCTCAGTGAAATGTTGTTCTCTTTTAGAATCACATAGTCAAAATCAGGATTTGCACTCAGGATTATTACAAAGTCTATGTTCTTTCTTCTTTGCATAACAAAACTCTTAACATGAAGTGCAAGCTCCTTGGGCAAAGATTGTAGATCTATGTTGGGCAAAAGAATAGTAGCAGATACATGTATGACTTCGGGGGTAAATCTCTTAAAATTGCATGCAGAATAATATTTATGTATGGATACTTTCTTTCTTGAGGGTTCATAATAATTTTAAGTAGATCCCAAAGGCTTCTGGGATTCAAAATATTGTAAGAACCCTTGATTTTTGCCTCACTACATCCTTGCTGTGGGACAGATAAACAACTTTCTCTACCTTGACAAACAGTGGAAAACAATTTCAGAGTCATCACATACCTCAGGCTGTAATTGTAGCTAGGATTCAGGACGTCATACTAAAAAAGGTGAAAGCTGCACCGTGAAAAGTGAGGAGACGGAATGAGTTTTTAATGGTGAGAGCAGAAGAGACCGGGGGAACTAAGGCCAAGAAGTATATGCAGGCAAAGATTAGAAATCCTTATAGCAGCAGGGGCAGTGAGTACTATGTCTTACATGTATGTGTCACTCCAAACCTCCTATGTTGGTTGGGCCTTTGAGAGGTGATTAATCATAAGGGTTCCACCCTAGTGAATGAGCCAAATGCTCTTATAAAACAGCAGAAGGGAACTAACTAGGCCTCTTGCTTTTCTGCTTCCTGCATGTGAGGACACAGCATTCACCTATTTTGCTGTCTGGCAGAAGTCTTTACCACAGGTAACAAAAGCACCATCTTGGAAGAAAAGAGCAGCCCTCACCAGACATCAACTGTACTAGCACCTCGATCTTAGACTTTCCAACTTCCAGAACTGTAAGGAATGTTTCTGTTCTTATAATTTACCCAGTCTCAGGTATTTTGTTATAGCAGCAGGAGCAAACTATGACAGAAATCAGTCAACACTGATTGTGTTTGTGTGCACCCTGTAATCATGCATATGCATTCTTATGCATTAAATTTATTGACCTTAGTAACTAGAGTCAGTAGAAATATTATGGCAATAAGGTATTAATAAACTTATTAAAGTGATTCATACTTAAGAAAGTACTCTTAAAAATATTATCCCCATTGGATTCTCACTGCAAACCCTGAATATCAGCCCTCATCTTACTGTTCTTTCACTCCAATAAACATCATTATCTTCCAAATCCTGTGTTCCACTAATAAACTTATTTCCCTTCAAGTATAGGTATTCTGCCCCAGTTTTCAGATCAATCCTAATTTGAAGCAGAAATTTATTTTATTGCTTTAGCTTATTTATCCAGTTGCCTTGCCATTAAATCAACAATAAAATGTCCTGGGGAAAATTTGAAACTTTTGTAGTATTTCCTAGGCATCTATCCTAAGATGCATCATTAGAATAAGAGAGTCTTGTGTGCAAGTCCACTGCAAATACACTAGATTGCATACCCCAAGAGGCTTCTGCATGCATCTCAAGGTCAGAAAGATTTATTGCAACATTATGTCTAGAACCTAAATGACACCACTTTGCTCTTGTGAGCCCCCATTTCGGTTATGGAAACCTGCCTCTGCCATAATACAGTGTTTAGAATCTTCCTTCATCATCTGTGGCTCTTTCAGCTGCTAATGCCTACCTTTCCAGCCTCTTTGTTGTATTTCTGTTGAAACCTACATCACAACACCATTACTGTTTATTTGATAGACCATGTCCAGTAACTGTGTTAACCTGGAGGCATCACACTTTTGCCCACCAGCCTGGACCTCCAGTGGCCTCCAGTATCTGGGTCCATTTTTTCAATACTTGGGCTGCCTTGGAGCTAAAAATTGATAGGAAAGATGAGAAAGTGAATCAGGATGCTTTGATGAAGTGGTGTGCAGATGAAGTAGAAGGGAGGGGAGGCTTAAAATAAATATCTTAAAATTGCTGATTGATATCATTGACATAATTTGTTGAATTTCTTTTTAATGAGTCATAAAAGGAAACTTCGTCATTGCCAGGGTCTAAGATAATGAAAACTTGGAGTGTGGAACAAAAGTCATTATTTTTATGTAGATATTGTTTTTTGTACAGTCAAGCATCTTATTCATGATATATTTAAAAGTAACAAAAAAGCTGTATTCTTTAAAAAAGAAAAAAAATGTAGGCACTGTTTTTCCCTTTACCTAGTGGATATTCCCATGGCTGCCTTCTCGAGGAAGACATTTCTCTGTCTTTGTGCCAGAGCCCAGAGGTCAGCCATCTCCAGACCAAGTAATGAAAATAAAAAAGAGCTGCTACTTCCTGATACCATCCCCTAGAATTTGTAACTCTACTAGTTAAGGATTTATTGAATACTTAATAAAAGATATTATAAACTAGAGCTTCAACAAAGGCTATAACCAAAAGTGAGTTACTACTGTCCACCTCATTAGTTAGGTTTAGTCATTTCTAACACTTGAGCCAAATCCTTGCACATATTATTCAGCTATTAAGAACTCAAGTGGTGTATAAGTTCATTTCTAAAATTGTTCGCTGACCTAGTAGCTTTTTCCAATCTGGACTGAGAAATTTCTATTCAGTGGTTTTGTTTTGCTGGAGTCAGAGGCTAAAGCTATATTAGGATTTACTGTTTGCTTTTTCACTTTTAACTTAGAAGGAAAAGCATTATTTTTTTGTTAATTATCAAGAACAACCGTTAAGTCTGCAAAACTATATTTTTGGAGGCAATGATTTGAGTTGTACTTACAATTGAATTTATTCCCATTTACTTTTCTTACCTGAGGTGAAATAAAATTGTTATTCCCATGTGGAATATATCAAGTTTTTAATAATTCCCATGAAAAGGAACTTTCTAAGATTATCTTTTTATCAATAGTTAAATTATGTTATGTTTTTAATTGGACTGCAAGTCACAGCCTCTGGCTTCCCAGAATTGTAATGGTGTTGAATTAATTTAAAGGGACTCAGAGGAACCAGATATGGAAGGCTGTCACCATTATAATTTAGTTTTATGATTAGATCATGGAAAACATTGTAGAATTCTGAAGAGAGTTTTAACCCTTTTATTTTGAAAGGGATTTTGTTCAGTTTGTCTCTCTCAAAAGATATGCATCTTTGGAGAGATTTCTAATCCTATAGAAAAGTTGACAAAATAAATGTCACAATGAAAATAACAGAGATTACCACGTTAAAGACATACACAATTTATGATCTCCAAGTTAAAGTAACCACAAACATGCGTGGTGTGCACACACATGCATACATCATATTCCATTATATCAATTGTAACACAATGAAATTTGAGACCTTTTCTATATGCTTTGAATAATAAGTAACACAAATGCTTTGTGTTACAAATAAATATTCCAATTATTTTACATACTTTCAACAATACATTTATAGTAAACAATTCTGGTATTTTTATTTTGGGATTCCTGAATATTCTTTTTTCCAAGAATTTTCCAGAAAGCATATATATATATATATATATATATATATATATATATATATATATATGATATATATAAGTGAGAGAGAGATATATATGTGATATATATATATATTTATATTTGTATGCATTTGACTGCTGAGAAGGCAAAAACTTTATTGACAATAAGGAAATTATTTTCAGGTTTCAGAAAAAAGTAAGTACATTGAGACTATTAAAGTACTATGCAGGCACACAGAAATGACTGTGTTTAAAAATGTTTGTGAAAAACGAGATAACGGGTATGTGGAATCTCTCCATATTATTTTTACAACTGCCTGGGAATCTGCAGTTGTCTCAAACAAAAAAGTTTTTAAAATTGTGTCATGCAATGGCAGTATCTTTTTTGCTATCTGTTTGTCCCTCAATGCATTTATATATACTGCAATATTTAAAATGCATATACTTAACAATAAAAGAGAACCCTGATTTTGTGATTATGTTGACATTTTTAGGGTAATTTATTCAAAGCGACTTCGTATTAATTTTTAATTATAGTGGACGGAGGGAGTTCTATGTGAAGATAGAAGGCTATTTTACTACATTTGTTAAATTAATTCATGATGTTAGGTTTTGTGTGTGTGTGTGTGTGTGTGTGTGTGTGTGTGTGTGTGTTTTCTTTGTAAACTGTAAGAAAATGGACAGGAAAAAAAAAGGCCTTTCTTTAAATACATCAGTCACAAGAGCCGGGTAAAGGAGAATGCAGCTCTTTTATTTGATGGGATGAGAAAGCTAATAATGTATGACAGTAAAAAGGCAGAGGCTTTTAACGCTTTTTTTAACCTTACAAAAAAGGTCA
This sequence comes from Theropithecus gelada, assembly GCF_003255815.1. NCBI lineage: Eukaryota > Metazoa > Chordata > Mammalia > Primates > Cercopithecidae > Theropithecus > Theropithecus gelada. The sequence goes on from NC_037676.1 coordinate 78,692,749, forward strand.
ACTCTGATCTGGAAATGAGAACAGCCAACACATGGGAACGAAGGGCAAAAAGCCAAGCGGAAAGCGAGAAGGAGCTGGTGACGAACACACTCAGCAGGGCAGGTTCCAGTCCCCAGCACCCACACCCCAAGATTCTAAAAGCACAGGCCAGCCAGCTCTCCATTAATTTTTTGTGTTTTTTTCTACATTATGAGGGGAGGGACAATTCGGAGACTGGCAAAGTTACCCAGACCAGAAAAAAGAATGCTTTATCCTGATTTAAACAGAGACGAAGAAAGAAAATTCTGCAACCAGCTTGCTAGTTTCATTTTTGCTGAAGGAAAAGCTAGTTTAACAATTCAGCTTCTAACTCAATGGTTAATGTACTTAACATAGGAAAGCAAATGACAACATTTATTGAATGCCTATTCTGCACTCGGCACTGAGTTACAGCCCTCATTTTACAGATGCGAAATTAAGAGGAAAAGAAACGTGCTTAAGATAAACTAGTCAATATGTGCTGAACTGGATTTGAATTCAGACTTGATTCCAAAACCCTCATTCTTTCCACCATAGAAACCAGCCTTGATGACTCTTACTTTTATTAAGGCCTTTATCCAATTAAAATGATGCCAAATTCTTTTAAAATTTAAAAAGCAGGTTTATATTTTCTGTATTCCAAAGCTAATAGCTTGCTTAAAAATATATTATTTCATGTGGCTAGATTAGAAGCCCCAAGGAGACATCTAAACAAATCACCATGCTGTGTTGAAGAAAAAATGTGATAGAGGCTGCTGGTTGTTGTTCAGAATAGGGGTAGGATTCTTGTCCCCCACATTTACTAGCCAATGACTGTGGACAAATTCCATAACCTCTCTGAGTTTCAGCTTCATTGTACAACAAATTGAGATAATACTTGTTCTAACTTGACAATGACAGCTGAGAAGATTAAATGAGAAAATTAATATATGTAAAGTACTTAGCATAGTGTCTGACAAGTGTGTTCAATTAAAATATGATTATGATTCTTAATATTAGTTGATATAATGCTGAATAAATACATATCTTCATTAACCAGTTGATTGATAAAAAATTGTATGCAGCCTCATATGCAGCTTTGTAAATGTTACTATGATATGTACTTGGGTTTTTTTTTTTTTTTTTAACTAAATACATTATTTAACTACATGTATCTGACCCTATATTATATATTTGGATTTTAAGTTGACAGAAACAATTAAATAGCTTTCAATGTATGTGACTTTCCAACTGTTACACTGTTACTGGCTCCTGGAGACATATTTCTTATTGCAAGTAATGCTTCTTTTATACAAGCCCACCACCTCATTCTAGCCCCTTCCTTCCCCCTGTCTAACTCATGTTTGCTGCTCTGTCTTTGAGAAAACCAACAAGAGCCAGAGAACTAGAAACTACCCTAGACATTTCCTTTTTCTTCCCACTCATATTTAATAATTCCCCATGTACATCCAAGATCTTAGTTTAGGGCTTTAGGCTCTTATCACTGTTCATGTAGACAACCATTCTCCATGCCAAACCCACCCAGTCCATCCTTCCCAGGATTTCAGGAGGGCTAATTCTAAAAGGGAAAGTGGATCATGACACACTTCTGCTTAAGTCCTCTCATTGCTCTATTGTTTTGAAGATAAAACCCAAATACCACGGCATAATATAAAAGACCCTTCATTATGGGTTCTGGTTATGCCTCTGGACCTCTTCTTCTGCCACAGAATGATTTATACCTTTTCAGGCCCTCATTGCTGTCTCTTGCTGTACTCTATCAGCAAAGTTACCTGCTTCAGTTGCTCAACTATAATTAACTCTTTAAAATCCAAGCTCATATATTGCCTCCTCCAACAAAGCATTCTCAATTTCCCATATCTGTGTTACATGCATATCCTGTATCCCTCCATTTCTTCCTCTCGTTACATCTACTCTTGTATCCTTTTATACTTTTATATGTGGCAGCAATTTAAAGTTATATCTTGCTGAGCATGGTGTCTCATGCCTGTGATTCCAGCATTTTGAGAGGCCAAGGCAAGAGGATTGCTTAAGCATAGGAGCTCAAGACCAGCCTGGGTAACATGGTGAGACCCCATCTCTACAAAAAATAATTTAAAAATTAGCCAAGCCTGGTGGCGCACGCTTGTGGTCCCAGCTACTCTGGAGGCTGAGGCAAGCAGATCCCTTGAGTTCAGGAGGTCAAGACTGTAGTGAGCTGTGATCACACCACTGAACTACAGCCTGGGCAACAAGAGTAAGGCCCTGTCTCAAAAAAATAAAAATAAGTTATATTAGAATATAGTAATGTCCCACTTCAAATCCTCCAATGATTTTCTATTCCAAATAAAAACATGGCAGAATCCTCACACAGCCTCCAATGCCCTGTGTAGACTGGCCCCTGCGTAGTTCTCTGACCCTCTCCCATACCCATGATCACTGTGCTTCCACCCGCTGTCCAGGATCACCTCTGATAAATGACCTCTGATAAATGCTCCTAGCTCAATCCTATAGCAGGCTTTACATTTGCCATCATCACTAGCTTAGCAATTTCCACTTGACTATTTGTGTGGTTGACATCCTTTCATCCTCCACATCCCAGTGTAAAAGTCACCCTTTCAGAAAGCCTCTCTGACTAGCCTTTCAGTGTTGCTTGCTATTGCCACTCACTCTGTTTTTCACAGCACTTATCAGTAACTAGTCATATTGTTTATGTATGATTTTTTGTTTGTTTATTATCAGTCTACCCACTGGCACATAAGCTCTGGGTCTTTCTTGTTTACCACTGTATTCTAGCATCCAGAAAAACATTTGGCGTATAGAAGTTCATCTCATTCACTATATTACCTCTGAAGGAGAAGTTAAATAATTTCTTATTGAAATCAATTGTTAATCCTAATGATGTCAAATCTACTCACTATTTATTGACACAACACTTCCATTATAACTGTTGAGGAACTGCAAATGATGAAAACTTGAGCTGTATATAAAAATTTAGGCAATGAGATCAAACAATTTGTTATATCAAGATAACTGAATTTTAAGATCAAAGACTGAATTTAAAGATGTAGATATGTGGGACAAAATGCTAAGTGTTCCCTCAAATCCATTCTTTCCTTCCTAGTATACAAACAATTGTAGCTATATATTTCACAACCCCTCTTGCAGTGAGGCATGATCCTATCACTTATTTCCAGCCAATGGAAAGTAAGCAGAGGGCCAGATCCTAGCTCTGGGCTACAGTCTATAAAAAGTCGGTGTGTCTTCCTATACTCTCTCCAGCCTCCAGCAGGAAGCAGATGATGATAATAAGAAGCCGAGGCAACCAGAAGCACAGAGGAAGGAGGCTGACCTCCAATTCACCATGCAGAGGAGAGCACCTCAGTGGCCACTGCCATTTGAGGAACGGTACATTAGCTCATTGTATTTGAGCCATTTTCCATTTTACATCCATTTATTCAGCACTTTGTCCCACTTACCCTAAATAATACCACATTCAGTATGCTAAGTTTCATCAGGTTTCCCAATATTTCTTGAAGAATTCCAAATATTTAAATTTTAGCTTAGACTTATGCAATATATGTTTATTATTCTTCTTTATCTATGTTCATTACAGAAGCTCAATTCATAAGCTTTGATAAATATTTCCTTAATCTAAAAGAAGGCTCACATCAGGTGAGGAGAAAAAGGCTACTATAAATAGTGGTAGAAGAGAATTAGCCAAAATCAACAAGGAAAAAAATCGTAAAGTTAGACTTTTTGTATGTATTCATTTGTAGGTAAAGCATGTCTTCTCTACCTAATGAATGACCACATTAAATATCTATGGCAAACAATAAGAGGAATTAATTCATAAATTGTTTGAGTTTTCATTTCCAAAGTTATGTTATGCTTTTAATACAAGACTAGTTTAATAAAAACATTTATGACTTCACATCTTTTTTTTTTTTTATAAGCCTTAGGTTTTACCTGAATTACCAAATTAAGTCTCACCTCCTGAGGCCTCCTAATTTAATAAATTTTCCAGAGTAAATGTGTAGAAAAAAGAAAAATTAAATAAATCTTCTAAAATCTCTTTTTAAACTTTAAAGTAAACCTAATCTGGTGTTTCCAGACAATGTTTGTGCATGATTTTAATGCTTCTTTTTCTAATTATATCAAAATTCCTGCAATAAGCAATACAAATCCACAAATAATATCTCAGTCATGTAATATTAACTGTCTATTATAAAAATAATTGATACTCCAATTTTTGGTTATTTCCTTGGTTTAGGATGTGTGGGACAAAGGAGGTTTAGAGAAAAGAGTTTCAAGATGGGCTAAACCCAGTTTTCCACAGGACATAATGGGCTTTGACTCAAATGAGCACTCCACCCCTAATGCTCTTCCCTATAACAACTTCATACCTCGAAATAATCACCCTCTACTCTTTTCCAATCATTCCGCCAAAAATATTATCCCCCAGATATATCCTTAATAAAATACAGTATATTACATAGGAATTAGAAGAAAGAAAAGTATTGGGAATTAAAATAGAAATTTACCCTTTCCTTTATGAAATTTTGGTGTATCTTGAAATTTTTTTAACTTCCTATGTCATGTGAGGAAGTCTCAGATCCAATATTGCTTTGTCTCCTATTACTGCAAACTAAGTGTAATTTTAAACACTATACTCAGTATAAAAATTGCCTACAATAACAGAATTGTTTAAAGTACTATGATGTTTATTATAATTGCCTTTAATATTTTAGCTTTATATCTGAATGTCAGTGTTGCTCTGGGAAATTACAGCACTTTCATATTACAATACATATTGATTATTAAACAATGTTAAGTATTTTAATTGAGGCTATTTCAAATTATAACTGCTACTCGAATCCGTTCATGGAAATTTAGATTGTTTCAAATCTAAAACTGGTCATTATTATATTCTTTAACTATTCAGGATTGTTGTCAAACACCTGCAATTTTTTTATATGTGAATAAGTCACTGAATGAATATTATACGGACAATTATAGATATAACAGAAATTACTTGAAGAAAACTTCAAAGGAGGTTTACTTGCCTCAGGGAATCAAAACTATCTAATTATATATAATATCTATTTTTATATATAGATATATATGTAATTCTATATTATAGAACTAACTCATTCAGTTTTATATATAACTTATATATGTATATATTTAAGATAAATATAAATGAGTTAGATATAATGCACACACACATAAATGAGTTAGAGTAACTAACATAACAAGTTTGAATGAACACCTAGCACCTATTAGCATGAGTGATACTTTTACAAAAAGACATAATAATGATGCTCGGAAGATTTTATTTACTTCATATTAATATAAAAAAACATTTTTCTGTCTACTTGAAAAAAGGAGATTTTTAAACAAAGTTTCATGATCGACTGTCAGAAGGACACACATAATTCTGTTTCTGCTCATCTTTAATGTTCTCTTGAGCTTCAGGTGTAATTTGCCAATCCCTAAATATGTGTATTTACCAGTCTCCAAATCTTTGTGTTTCCATTATCTCATTTTCTCACTCTGCATTCAGGCAAGAGTGCATTACTGAAAAAGTCCAGAACTATGATGATTGGAACTTTCCTAATAAGTTCATAACACCTAATTTTAGCCAACCAATTGATATTTTTTAGCAGATTCCTATTGCAGAGAACATTTTATACTATGTCTGTTTCAGGCCTTCGTCGTTTTCCTGACCTTCCTAACTCTTTCCAAACTTTTCATTCTCAAAAATGAGAGCATGAGCTTCCTAAACACCTCCAATTAGTCCTTCCTCCTCTTTCTCCATTTCTTCTTTCACATGGGTTCGGAGAGAGAGGCCACGCTTTCATCACACCCAACCTTTTTATTCATGCAGGTGCTCATCTGTTCACTTCCAACTGAACTGTGAGCCAATCCCTCAAGTGGAGTTAGCAATAAAGATTATAAAACCTAGTCCCCCAAACTCAAGAATTTCACTCTCTGTTGAGGGAAGCCTCAATGGAAATAATTGTGATACGATGTAACAAGTTTATTAAAAGTTATGATTATGTAATAAAATGGGGAAATGCAAGAAGAAACTAAAATTAGTTTTATTGGGTTACGGAGGAACGATTCAGTAAGAATGTTTTTAGATGATTTGACATTTGACTTTGAAGGTATGTAGAAATCAAACAGAAAAAAATATATAGAAGTGATGAGGAATGGTAGCTTTAAGTCATTTCAAGCAAGGGAAGTAGGTAGATACAGAGAAACAGTACCCTCAGGAAATACAACTAGCTGGGTGGGGGCTGGGGTACATGAGAACGTGGGGGAACGGGGGCGGGGAAATGAAGCCAGAAGAGGAATTCAGTCTATTCAGTCCATATTAGGATGAAAATTGTATACTATGCTAAGAAGCCTGTTCTTCACAATATGGGCAAAGGAAGTCATTAAATGTGTTCTGAATTTCAGAAAAGAAATAGAGTGACATTGTAGAGAATGGACTGAAGGGAGAGGAAATAGAAACAGACCATTTAGAAGGGTGCTCACAGCACTCACTTGTTCAACAAGGAAGCATTTACAGAGTACTTGTTATGAATAAGCATGAAGCTGGAGAAACAAAAATAATAATGGGGATACAGAAATTTAAAACATGGTCTTAACTTCAAGAAGCTCACTATCTTGTAGATGTGGGGTAAGAAGAGATAAGGATAGCTAAATAAACAACACTATTAAAACATCGTGTGACATGTGCTTTTTAATACAATGTGGATCAAATAAGAAATGTAAAAGCAAAATAAGAAATATAAGAGCAAATGTAAAACAGATTTGGAAAGAATGTATATTCAGTTTGAGACTTGCTGAAATTTAATTGCCTGTGGGATATCTACATGGACCTCGCTAGTAGTATTTGGAATACAAGTTTAAAGCTCAGGTGAGGTAGCTGACTTAGAGACACAGATTAGACTGCCGTTTATGTATGGCTGATTGTTGAGCATATGACTGTGAATGAGGTCATCTAAAGAGTGAGTAAAATTACGAGTGAATCAAGAACGCAATCATTAGAATCTTTTCAGAGACTAAAATACATTACAGTATTTATTCAAAATATCCACTGCCCTTTCCTACTGAATGCATCTCTACCAAATGTGCCCTTACCAGCTCTGTCCCTGAGGGAAAATTAGAGTTCTTGCCTCATTAAAGTAAAGCTTTGTCCTGTGATTTTCTTGGGCCAGTGAAATGTGAGTGAAAAGAACATTAACCACTTCTGTGCAAAACTTTAAAATCCACAACATGGCTCTGCCTTCTTTCTTTTCAGTGTGCCTCGACACCAGCAAGGAGCCCAGTGGGAAGAGCCAAAGCAGCAATCCATGATAAACATATAACTTCAGCTAAAAATAAACTGAGATTTTGGAGGTTGTCACAATAAAATAATTTTGTCAGAGCCAAATAATATAGTATGGGTAAAATGAAAAATGAAAAGAAGTATAGTAAACCAAACGGCAGTGATGATATAGAAATTAAATGTTGAGATATATGGGATATAGAATCAGTAGAACTTTGAACTATTTGATGTGTGGAGTTATAAATGAGTCCACAATGACTTTGGGATTTTTAGCCTGAGTGGCTGAGAAAAGGTGACAGACATTATTGCAGGGCAGAAAACCTCATTACTGCTTTTATTTCAGAAATGCCATTCAAATGCACTTTGGAAGTGGAGGAACAAAAAAGTGGAGAATTTAGATGTTGACATTTAGATATATTTTGTTTAAGATGCGTCTGGTATATCAGGTGGAGATACCTCTTTGGCAGTGGGATGTATGGGCCTGGGGTTCTGAATGGGGGTTGAGCAGAGTGAGACCACCCAGGGAGAATGTGTCCAGTACCAGAAGGATTGAGGATGGATTTTGTGGAGGAAACAAATTTTTAAGAGAACAACAAAAGAATAGGAAGTAAAACAAACTTAATAGAAGTAGTTAGAGAAATAGGAATAAAACATGGAAAAGTGATGTCTATGTGCCAAGAAAAAGATACTTTAAGAAGTATAGTCAAATGTGAACACTGCTGCAGAGAAGTAAATGGAACAAAAACTTTTGAGAGATTATTGGTGTTTACAAGGAAGAAATATGTTGGAGTAGCACATTACAAGGAAGACATTCTAAAATCTGTACCTGAGATGATAACCTTACATGATCAAAACCATCCTAAGCCATCTCTCACATTGCCTTTATGTCTTCAGTATTTGGGTTCTGGAAACTCAAAAGCCGAGAAATAAGTTATTTATTTTCTCCGTGTATTGAAGCTACAGTGCATTTTCCTCCTGGTTAGAAGAGGCCAAAGCCTGATTTGAAGGAGATTGAGAGTATAGAAAAGAAGACTTTTTTCTCTCCCTTCTTTTTACCTAGAAGGAATAAGTTCCAAAATGGTAAATTCACCTTTGCAGGAATTTCATTTTAAGTCACTGATTTTGTTGTTGTTGTTGTTGTTGTTGAGACAGAGTCTCGCTTTGTCGCCCAGACTGGAGTGCAGTGGCCGGATCTCAGCTCACTGCAAGCTCCGCCTCCCGGGTTTACGCCATTCTCTTGCCTCAGCCTCCCGAGTAGCTGGGACTACAGGCGCCCGCCACCTCGCCCGGCTAGGTTTTTGTATTTTTTAATAGAGACGGGGTTTCACCGTGGTAGCCAGGATGGTCTCGATCTCCTAACCTTGTGATCCGCCCGTCTCGGCCTCCCAAAGTGCTGGGATTACAGGCTTGAGCCGCCGCGCCCGGCCTAAGTCACTGATTTTTAAGAGAGGTAAGCTTACAATGGTGTGGTGGGTGTGGAAACCTGATGGTAGTAAGGAGAGAATTGTGGGTAATGAAGTGAAGAACGCAAGTGCGGAGAAATGAGGCAATATTGTCCAGGGAGTCAAGGTTGCAGGGAGGTCATTTTAGGAATGGAGGTGGGGGGTATGGTGCGCATGCTTGTTGACTGAAGAAAGGAAGCCAGGGGAAAAGTTGAGATTGAAGACATGGGGGAGAGAGAGAGGAGATAATTGATAGGGAAAGGTCCCAGCTGAGAGTGGCAGGAACTGCACTAAGAATAAAATTAAAGCAGATAACATGTCACAGAGCATAGGAGAACAGTACCTCTTCCTCTAGAATCTAGATAGAAAAAAAGGAAGAAAATGTAAATCACTCATTACACAAATAAACTTTATGTTAGCCTTAGGAGAAATTATGTGAAAGTAATTTGTAAACCCTTGAGCACTGAAACGAATATTAGCCAACTTAGTATTTTTTTAATTTTCATGTAGATAAGTTACCAGGAATGCAGACTGAAGCATGGGGTAGGGTCAGCAATGGAAAGTCCCTTTGAGAATTACCTGTAGAGAAGTGATAGGTAAATAAATTAGAATTGAAAGAAAACTCCTGAGTAAGAGTATAGAGGAATAAACACTGAGCTTATTCTCTCTGTAGAAACTGGTCAAGGACAATGATACAAAAAACAGTGGTCATGAGAAGTTGGCAAAATTAGACAATTGAGTATCAGGCAGAGTGTCATTGTAAGGGAGGAAACCCAGTGTGTTAGTCTCTTTTCATGCTGCTGATAAAGACATACCCGAGACTAAGGGATTTATAAAGAAAAGGAGGATTAATGGAGTCACAGTTCCATGTGGCTGAGGCCTCACAATCATGGTGGAAAGTGAAAGGCATGTCTTACATGGCAGCAAGCAAGAGACAGAATAAGAGCCAAGCCAAAAGGGAAGTCCCTTATAAAAATCATCATATCTTATGAGACTTATTCCCTACCACAAGAACAGTATGAGGGCCACTGTCCCCATGATTCAATTATCACGCACTGGGTCCCAATCACAACACATGGGAATTATGGGAGCGACAATTCAAGATGAGATTTGGGTATGAACACAGCCAAACTATATCGCCCAGTACTGGAATGACTCCAACCCAGCACCTGGCACAACACCCAGCTGCAGCAGATAGGCCCATGCAATAAATGTTTATGGTAAATGAGAGTAGGCGTGGTTAACCGGATGGAGTTTAGTGAACAGGAGGATATTTGGAGACTCCAGGCTTCAATCAGATAATCCTGACTGCTGCCCTGCTTTGAAGCATGATCATACCATGGAAAATGAAGAGTGGTCCCAGAGAACATGTGCAGAGGGCAAGTGAGGATCATAACCAGAAAAGATAAAAAGAGCCGGAGCTTTGTCACGAGGGCAGAAATATGGCAGTCAGTTCAGGGGAAGACTGGGAACAATAGAAGAACTGGAAGATTGAAGAAGGAAAAGGTAATCATGAAGGAAGTGAAATCCTAAAATGCAATTATTCTCTCTGTGAACTGTGTATACCTGGCTTTACAGCATGCCTCCACCAGATACTTGGCTTTACAACATGCCTCCACCAGACACTTGACTGAAGATGTTGGTCCCTGGCTCATGTTTTTTTTGTTTTTTTTGTTTTGTTTTTTTGTTTGTTTGTTTTTTGTCCTCATTATGACTCACAGGCTGTTCTCATGGTTACTGTAATAGTGTTCTTTTCCACTCTTTAGCAAGTCAGTCTGTATCGTACTGTTGAGAACCTTCTGCCTCTATTACCTCCTCAATCCTACTAAGTTGGAGCTTCAACTACCCTAGGACCTCCTGTCCTTTACCAATTCTCCAAATCTCTTAGTCTCTTCATAGACATATTTTTTCCTTCTCTCTTCTAAAATAATACACTCTTTTGAGTGTCTACTATGTGCCGGACTTTGGGCTAAACTCACTGCATAAACTTTATCAGTTTTTCCCTCCCCTACAAATTATGACACAAGAACTATTATGTCCCCTTCTTAGCTTAAACACTTGAAGTAACTTCCCTAAGAGCTTATAAATGGTAGGACCTGGAAGTGAACAAGGCAGTCAGGACTTGCAAGGTTGTATTTGTGGTCCTTATGCTGAATATCTTTTCTAAATACTCTTTCCTTGCATAACCCGAATCTTGTGGTCAATCTTGGCACCACTGCTTATACCAACATTCTTAAAATTTTTTTCCATCAGTTCGTTTGCACACACTAAGCCAATCCCAAATTCTGGAGCAACTTAGTTGCCTGTACTCATCATGCGTATTTCCACGCTGCTAAGTGTTGTTGGAGAAAATTAAATAGCTGGGCTGTTTGCTTTCATTACGTTGTCATGATGTCCACCCTCAACTAGGCCTTCACAAACACTGGCAATCTCTTCGCTCCTCTCTCGACAGCTCTTTCCCATTTCCCACAGCATCTGTTCCAAATCTATGTAGTTTTCCTCGAGTCTACTTTAATTAAAAACATTCTTAACATGGCTTACCAGGCTCTCCAAAATTTGGCTCCTTCCCACCTCACCAGTCTCTCGAAGAGCTGTGTTCTCTCTTGCTTCTCTGGGCTCTAGCCACACTGACACTTTTTATTCCCTCTCTTGTCCCTTTCAGATATTCTGTTCACTGTGCTTGAGAAGCCTTTCTCTTGCTTTTGTGTTTAACTCCCTATTCGTCCTTCAATGTTACATAATCTGATGAGCTTTCCCTGACTTCCTGCACTAGCTTAGATTCGTAGCAGTTTTAATATTCTGCATGTTTTGAAAGGTTTGTCTGAAGCTAGCCTTTCTCTTTAGGTGGCTAAGTACATGTAGAATGTGACAATATTGTCTCATTCAACTAATATACCCCCAGTATGTGGCACAATGCCTGACCCCGGGGAGGTGCTCAATGCTTATTTGTATATTTAACTGGAATCATACCTTTGGCATTAATAATCACAGGTATTCATTTGTGTTTACAGACTGGAGAGATTTGAGGTACCTCATTTATGCACAGAGTCTGTAAAGACATAAAAAGCACAGTAAGCCTGAGATTTTTCGCACTGACAGTAAGTCGGGGAAGAAGAGCTTCTCAGACTAGGTATAGGACCCAAGAAGGTATAGAGCAGATATGCTCCATGAAAATATGGCCCTCATGGTTTCAGCCCTGAAGAAACGAAGATGTTTTATAAAACAATCTGTAAGATGGTATCCTTTATTGAAAAAAAGGACAAGAACTAGGAAATTAAAATGCTGAAAATATGTGCCAGCCCTTGGGGTAATGGTGTTGATAATTCAAATGGCATATGCTCTATGAACGAACTGAAAGACTAAGCTATTGAAGACTGTGGAAGCTAGGACATTTTTACTCGTGCTGCATTCTCTAAGTTTATTTCTCTTGGCATCTTTTCCTATTTGGCATCTCTATTTATCTGGCGATTGAGGTTCAATCCTGTGTGACAAACTCAGTAACACGGTTTACTGAGAACCAAAAGTTGCTGAGCTTGGGGAAGAGGAAGGTAAGTAAGAAACAAAATGAACAAAGGTAAACAGGTGAGGAAGCAATTGTCACAGGCATAGCAGGTCAGTTATAGGTCAGGCCAACTTCAAAGAGACCTGATTTATTCATTCACTCATTTATTCATTCATAAGGGGAAGAACAAGGAGGAGATACAGCTTTGAAAGTGCTGAGGAGAGACAATAGGAATAACAGACTATGTCATTTAAAGAATTTCATCCTATAACAAGGCAGAAAAGCATTTCACTGATGATTCATGATGTTGAACAGTTTTTCTTATACCTGTCGCTTTGTCTAGTTTTCAATTTGATTGTTTTCTTACTATTGAGTTGAGTTCATCCCATGACAAGACAGGAAAAGTCCAGAAAACACGACTATTGGGGCACATCTCATCTTTCCCGAAGATGCTTTCCCTAAGATGGTAAAGGGTCAGTGACACCACCATGGTAAGCACCTAGATATGACCACCAAGAAATCTGGTCAATGCTCAGTAGTAATCCTGAAACACACTGGGTCAGAATTTAAGAATGTGCAAGAAGTATTCTCGAACCTTCCTTGTTCACAGGGAAAATTTACTGATCTAGTGAGTACTGACATCACCTGTGTTTCTAGAAATGGATGAACCTCCAGGCACACAGCTCAACCCTAGCTGGCAGTATTTAACAAAAAGGTTTTGGAGTATTTTGGTCTGCCTAGGATGTGCTGTGGTATATTATTCAGGACTACTGGGGTTTCAAAAGATAGAAAGCAAATGTAAACCGACTTAGGCCAAAAAACAATGTGGAGGCTATTTATTGTTTCATAGAATTGCAAATCTAGAGGAACATTGCTAAGCGCACAGTAATCAACCACTTGCATGGCCAGATGAAGAGGCTCAAATGATGTCACCAGGCTCTGGTCCGTCTCTAAGTCTCCACTTAGCATACCACAGAGAAGGTCCTGGTACTTCCAGCATCATTTCTTCCTTACTGTTAGTAGCCCCAATGGAAAGAGCTATATTTGTTCTCAAATTTTATAAAAGCACTGGACTTGCTTCCCAATGGCCTAGATTAGATCTTATGTTGAACCCAACCATGGTCATGAAATGTGCTGGGTGGCTAATCCTGGACCATATCCCAACATTTCCAGCTTAAAGTGGGTCAGCCTCATTCATATGGAGTAGACTGAGAATGTGGGGTGTGGGGGAAATTTCCTGAGGAAACATTTTACTTTTATGAAAGAAGAAGAGAAGGATTCTGAACAGGAAAAGAAAGAAAAAAAAAATGCCCACAATAAAGATATTTTAAGAAAAAGAATTTGGGATATTGCCTGGGTGAGAGATGAAAGAAGCTGTGATGCTTCCTTTTACAAGTTAGGATGTTTGCTGTTGTTGTCATAGTTAGGAGATTCAGAAACCCATCATGAAATAACTTGAAAAGAAAACCAATTGGCTTTATATAACCCAATCATAGGAAGAGTGGGGCTGGCCTCAGGGATTGAATCCATGGTGAAAAAATAAATAAATAAATAAATAAATAAATAAATAAATATATTATATATAAATATATAATATCTATATCTATCTATCTCTCTCTCTATATATATATATATATACACACACACATACACATCAGGACCTTCTGCTCTCCAGCTCTTTCTCTTATTTTACTTGTTAATTTTATTTTCTTCTACCGCTGAAATTTCTTCACCTAGTGGTACACATGGCTCTCTGGACTCATACTCCTATCATTTCATCAGAAAGGAAAGGACATTTGCTTTCATTTCTAGCCTGAAAAATCAAGGGAAAAAACTCAAATTTAGCCAGCTGGAATCACTTATTTATCTCTTGATCGATTAGGAAAGCAGGGTCTATTGTCAGAAGCATAGTGGTTTCCTGGATAAAGATGATATCCACAGCACTAGTTCTCAAACTTCTTGTGCCATAGGCTCTTTCGGCAGTCTGGAAGAAAATGAAAAACTCAATCTAAGAATAATGCATTTAAACTCCTAAAATACAACATATGGGATTGCAAGAAAAACTATGATATTTAATACAGCTATCAAAATATGTTAAAAACAAGTTATGATACAATCATATACATGCTTTAATAATGATACACTAAGTGATAAGATGTGGAAACAAACCTAATCACTACCTCATGTAATTTTCAGGTAGTTATTACCATAAGCATTTACCACATTTATAAGGTTATATAAAAATATCTGTGATTTATTTTGGTAACATCACAGATACTGCTAATATTATTAGATTTGTTTCTTGCTTAAAATTTTGAATAAAATTATACAGTTTAGTTTGAAGCCAGTAAAGATAATGTTACAATTTTTCCCACCCAAGTCCTCGGTCCCTCTGAATTCTGCCCATAGATCACTGCAGAGTCCATGGACTCCACGTTAGAAACTACTGAACTAGAGAGTCGATGAGGTAAGAGATTGAAGAAACCCTAAGAAAAGATGGATTTCAGGAGCTACTGGATCCAGCTGCCCATCTTTACCTTGATAATTTTATACCAAGGCCAAAACGGAGATTTTTCTTTTAAATGATTGTGATGTAAGCCTTTCCTGACCTAGCTATTCCCATTACGTCTCATCTGAAGAGATAATTTGATTTGTCACTTTGCTCAGAAAAGGTTGTTTTTCAGACTTACACCTTGGTTTGAGTTTGAGTCCTAAATGAGTAGCAAGGTTCATATTTAGCACTAAGTCTTGAATAGTAGAGCTTAAAGTATCAAGAATAGCAGTTCAACTCTGGTGGAAGCAGAGGTGTTCTACTTTCAATGGGTGACAAGGAGAAGGGCAGTACAGGCCGTAGATACATGGACACTAGCCCTTTGAGGTTATGGTCTAGAACTAGATAGACTCTGCAAGAGCTAATGATAACAGAGTCAGAAATCTCTACTTCAAAAACATATTTTTTAAAAAAAAAAATTTTATTTCTCTCTTTTTCTTTCATAATATTTTTGAATTATTTTAAGACTTTAAACTTCTTTGGCTGTGCCAAAAAGGAAAAAAACAAATAGTCTATGTTTGGGATAGAATTTTTGAAGAACAATGAGGAATGCACCCCTGGGAACTGGCATTGACAGCCAGAGTAATTTATTTGATGTCAATAGTTGAGGATATAGATTTAGGATCCTTGATCAGCTACTCCTTGCTTCTTGGCAATGTCTTGGAGCTTCTGAGTAGATTTTAATGAGAAAGCATTTCACAAAGCATTAGCCAGATTATTGTGAACTCAGGTGAGGGCAGAGCCAAAATATCAAATCCAACAAAAACTGAGTAACTGCTATGAGTCAGGCATTATGGAATGCATTTTACAGATACTAATTTATTTAATCCTTCTCAAAATGTGTGAAATAGCTACCATTAGTTTCATTTTACGAGTGAGAGAACTGAAACTCAGAGAAGGTGAGTAATTTATTGAAGATCACACAGCTGGTAAACAGCAGAATACGTATGCGATGCCAGGATGCCTGACCACAAATCTAGTACTTCTCTTTGCTATCATAGCTCCTTGCCAAAGAAACACACTTGCTCTCCCAGTTATTCTTGTACCCATTATCTAGCTTCCCTGGACTCTGGGCAATTTGCCAACAGAAAAAAAAAAAAAAAGAGAGAGAGAGAGAGAATCGTTAGTGTGAAAAACCTGGAAATGGACCTTATGTGACCTTAAGGCAGATTTCCTTACCCTGGCATTTGCAAAGAAGAGAGTCAAAATGATTCCAAAAAAAAGAACAAAAGCTTAGAAGTTTTATATGTCCTTACTTGAGCTGTATTCATATTTTTGAAGTGATGATTCTAATTATTAGATTATAGTGAGATCAGAAAAGAATTATCTAGAATATCTCTAATGTCACACTGAGAATCATAATAGAAAGCATATGTAAAAGTATCAATTTTCACAAAACAGATATTTGTCGATGGGGAGTGAGAGGGGAGAAGAATTGAAGCTTTGTATTTGTCGAGCATCAGACCGATAGAACTGTTATGCAGAAATGAACATAAAGATATATCATGATTAGTTATGACA
Source organism: Theropithecus gelada (assembly GCF_003255815.1). Classification (NCBI taxonomy): domain Eukaryota; kingdom Metazoa; phylum Chordata; class Mammalia; order Primates; family Cercopithecidae; genus Theropithecus; species Theropithecus gelada. The sequence goes on from NC_037676.1 coordinate 78,709,101, forward strand.
TATTGACACCACTCTCAAATTAATCCAGACATTTAGACCTTCAAAGCAGGTCACTATTTTTTGGACTATGGCAGCAATTAATCAATCAATCTTATCACAGAGTGATTGATTAGCACCTTTTGAAGAATGTATAGCAAATGTCTATGCTAATCAAGGGAAATAAAAGTATTCATAGATCTCCTTTTAATTTGAATTTTCTCCAATTATAAACAGATTCTCCCTACCTCCAGCCATATCTAAGTGCATTTAATATTCTATGGATAGAAAAATGTGTGAGACTGACAAAATATCCACAGTCTGTAACCTCTATTGGAAAAGGCTTTGATTACAGTAAAATTACACAAAAATGTGTCATTAAAAGACATTGGACAGACATAAAATCTAACCTTTTGAGCTGAAGAATACTTAATATTCTCTTCATGATCACACAAGGGGAAATTCTTTGCTATGGAATAGCTATTTTCCTGTTAAGCAGGCTATTTCATCAATGATTTATTTCTGAGATGTAATAGGTCGTTTAAAATGGTGGTTTAAAAGTTGGGCCTTTTGTTTAATTTTCTCACAGGCGGTTGGTAATTATCATGGTCCTGCAGTTTCTCTGGAATGCCGTGGAGGGTCAAATGCCAATGGAACCCTGCTTTATAGGGTAATTAAGACAGTCGACATGGTTATTAAATACATCATGCTAAACTAAACTGGAATGCTGTGAAATAAAATCCAAAATCATAAATAAAACTTGGGTATTCCAGCAAAGGGGTATGTGTGAAAAGGAGGAGCTTTATGCTCTCAGAATTGCAATAAATAGCGCTTGCCCACTCAGACTTACTAAAATCTGGCTACTGAAAGTCTCTGGATTAGCCTTTCAGAGAATGAAACTGAAATAAACACAGTATATTTTCCACATATACGTGAAATTCAAATTCCTGCTATTTTATGTTATGTAAAATAATATGATAAGACATTTTGGTCAATCATTTGTATTCTTTATCACAAAGATCAAATGCTGAAAATATATATAAAGTTATCCAATGTAAGTTTGCTATGACTATCAAATGAATATGAGATAATCTTTTTTAAACACTATCAAAAATGTTTCCCTTTGCAAGGCCTTTCCAATGACTGCTCATCGCTGTGTATTCAAGATGCCTTTCAGAATGCATCTGTAACCAGCATAAGACCACAATATAATGACTACTTTAAAGAAACCCGTAACAGGGTATGTGAAGGCTTGTTGATGTTGATAATTCTAAGCAGTGGTGATGGGTAAATATTGTCATCACAATATAAGCCTTCCAAATATGTATCTGTCTTGTGGTCATAAGCTTTCAAATTCAAGAGCTGAAGGCTTCAGTAATTTAATTTCTTTTCAGAAAATGTGATGAGTATACAAAAATGCTGGCAAAAGGGCTGGACAAAATGAGAGCAGAATAAAATACAATCTTTCCAACCTATTATATGCTGCCTACAAGAGATTTTAAATTATTCTTCCCTTGTGTATTGCCTGAAAGTTTTTGCTATATGAATGTTTACAGGCAAATTCATTGGTTTACTAGGCAAAGGAAAAGAACTAGTCTTAAATAGGGGAAATAAATATTTCCAATTCTAGCTGTAAAACTAGAAGCCAAAATGTATAGTTGACAGGCAGGGAGCCAGCTGACTTAAGATCACCAGCCTTTCCTTAAAATCAGTCTCCGTATTTCCACATGGAACACATTTTAAGTTAACAATGTGTAGTTTGGCAAAGGAATTGTTTTTCTTTGGCATGAAACGGTTGTCTCGTTTTTTAAAAATGTATATTCTGCCTGTTTCTGTATACAATGTGTGTCGACATTCTTTTGAACTTTAAAAACTGTTGCTATATCAGGAAATTTGTAGATAATTACTTTTTACAATTTTTGTCTAAATAGAAAAATGCATATTTAACATATTCATATCCTTGTGCTTATGCCTGATATCATTCTGAATATTGCTTAAATATACCTTGAAATGCATATTGAATTGAGACTTAACTATATCACATACTCTGGGGAAAGCGGGCCTCTCAGAGAAGTCATTTAAAATTTCTTTGATGAGTATTTTTATAGGGTTTATTGACAATGTACAATCTGAAAATGAATGCAGCCATTCCCTTCTCTCAGTCAGAGTCTTAAAATTGAGTCATTCTATCCACAATATATTTATAGCACTGAAAACAGTAGAGTGGAATGCTACCCATTCAAACATTTGCAGTCTATTTCGCTATTTCTGGCTGCTACCACAGAAAACTCAGAAAAGCAGAAATGCAAATCTTCAGACATTGGTTCCACATGAAATGGGACAGACTGCTGCACCAGCTACTGTTGTGAGACCAGATAGGGCCACTGCTGCCTACACATAAAGAAGGCCATTAAGGAGAAGTTGTTTATTTCTGCTTCTGCAGAAATCATAAACACCAACCCGGAGCCTGACAGCCCAAGCTGTGCTGCAGTAAATTCTAGTACTTTGTTGGCCATTCTAAGCTGCCCAGTAAAAGTTACTGTAGCTAAATCCCATATACATTTCATGAAATAATCCTTCTCAGAAGATGGTATCATATTCATGCACAGCAGGGTGTGCAAATGTCTATAAATCACATGTAGAATCTGAAATATCTATTTAAAAAAATCTGTGCAAATCTAACCATGACCCTTTGCCAGACAATAGGCCTTCATATGCTTTGCAGCTTAGCAGACACCCAGGAATTTTGTTTGGAAGTGATAGCTACTGTCTATGTAATATTTAGGACCTATTTATGAAGCATCTGGCAGAAAATAAAAGGGTTTTCTCCACTAACATATGCTAAAGAAGGATGTGGTCATGTGCCGACTCCTCCTCTTCTGATTTTTTGCAAATAGCACAACATAAGAGATGGTTGTTTCTGGCTGCCCTGCTGCCTGTCATGGCTGTCAGGCGAAATCCCATGAATTATTGCTCTTCCAGATGTAAGAGATTTTCAGGCTGCCTTAAACTGCCTGTGGTTTGTGGTACTGGAGAGGAGAGAAACGAGATTAAACTTCATCTCATCAGTGCAATCTGAAAAGATCACACAGAGGACTAATAATCAGGGCTTTTTCATTCCAGAGCCAGACTTGAGAGCTGTGTGTTTTTGTTTCAAGGTGATGTCACATTAAGCTTGTTGGAAGACAGTGATTAAGGTCAAACAATATTTGAGGAAGATCACAATTTGAAAAAAAAAAAGAAAAGTGTTCAAACCTCTTCTGATGCTTCCTTACTGCATTTGCTTAAAGGGGAAGGACTGATCATTTTCACTGATGGCAGAGAATGGGAAGTGGATGTACTCCTGCAATTCAAAGTTGTCAGCATTTCTTAATACAAGGTTAATGTGAGAAAAATTAGAAAGGTTCCCATAAAATTATAGCTCTACTGTTCATTGTAATTTAGAGGATGCATTCATCACCATAAAAAAAATCAAGTGTCACTTTTTGTTATCTCTAAAGGTCAGTTTTGAAGTCTTGATTTTGTGTGTGTGTGATTCTATGAACATGTTATATAGAGTCTGAAAATATTCATTTAAAAAATCAGCAGTTGGTAGTAATGTTTTATGATATTTTGAGTTTTTTAAAAGACAATTTGGTTCAGTTTTCCCTTCAAAATAATATACTCCTATAACCTCTTATAAGTGGTAAATATCCACAGATTCAGTAACCCCAGTTACCAACATTTAACTAAAGGTTTTCATAACTGTTTCCAGAATGACTCAGAAAATAAATCACACCCTCTCCCATTATGTACAGTTTGAGCCCTCAGGGAGAAAACTTATAACTCATTACATTTTGATTCTCTTTGATCAAATACCATATACAGCACCTGGATATTATAATTTTAAATAATAGTTGTGACATAAACTAGGATAATGCTTAAAAACCTAAGAATCTTAATATGGTTACTATTAGTTCTTATCATTTATGGCATGGAGAAATGGTGAGTGGTTTTGTGGCATTTGCTAGAGTTCCATTAGCAGAATATTAATTATAGATCAAGAAAACATGTTTTTCAAGAAACACCTGGAAATAATCCACAAATATATATGTCTTAGATCAGAACATAATTACCTCAATTCAACCTGTATAACTTTTTTCTTTCTTTTTTTTTTTTAAAGATGTAGCCTGTTTAAGTAATGGGGTAGGCTACCAGATGTGAAACCTCCCAGGCCAGCTTTTCTTTCCATTTCAGCGTAGGCACCTCACATAGATTCTCTAATGTGAGGGATCCCAGTGAAACAGTGATGAAAACCACAGGTACAAGTGGCTTACATGAAAGCATTTATTGCTTTTCATGCATTGCATTAGAGTGTAGGGGAAAAAAAAGTCCTTCGTTGAAAATGCATTAATTATTTGACACTGGTTTGCCTCAAAGTCATTTTTACTACGGGATGCGAGTGAAAGATCACAGCTGAAAAAAAAGATCATCATACTTGAGGTAGGCTCACAGAATCTTTTCTTGTGTTCTGTGTGAAGTTGTCTTGAACTGAAACCTATGCTCCTTAAGGATTAAGGGATTGAAAAGCAAAGACTGAGGCTGCTGTAATTTAAACCCAGAGATTCCCTAGCACAAAGGTGCAAAATGGACTAAGCCAATCTGACTCTTTCCTTGTTCAGTAAAGAAATAATTTTCCTTTAGAAAGTTTTATACAATTAACATTCCAAAGGTGTTATCATCTTTAAAGCAAGTGGTCTTCTCTTGGCTTTAACATGCATTGAGTGCTCACAGACACTTAATAAGTGGACATGGTTTTAAATTACAATTTGTGAATCTCTAAACAATTCTCTATATAAGAGAAATATAAGGCCATTTTAAAGTAAAATGCATAATGATCTTCAATGACTTGCATTTTCTTTGTTAAATTGGTAGTTTATTATATTAAATATTTCCCTGGAGTTTGAGTTGTATATTTGCTTTGTTTGTAGTAAAATGCTTATTTCCAACTCAATGAATTATCCAAGTCAGTGAAACTTAGAAGTGTTAATTTTCCTTCAAGTAACGAAAATCATCTCTGAGCAAGGGAAAGCCCTTAGTTGCAGTCATCTTTTTTATTACATGTGATTTAAGTCCAAATGAAAGCTAGAAGAGATCTTTATTCAGTCGCTGGGTCAATCTTTCATTCAAGTTAGTTTTCAAGCACCTACTTCGTGTCATTCAGTTAGGCACTTCACATTCAAGGGTGCAAATATAGACATAGCTTTACCTTCATGTCTAGTGAGAAACATATGCATTAAATTAATAATTAAGTAAATAGCTATGTAAACTACAATTAGCCGGCTGTAAAGGGGATGCATAGAGAAGGGTCATGAAAATAAGAAATTCACATAAATGTGAATTTTGCCAACATTTGTGTTTGTATAGCACTGACATAAGGATGCTATGATTTATTCTAAGTAAAATAATTGAAAATTTCATATCTATAGTTTCCAAAAAGAAATAAAAACTCTACCTATAAACTAGATGGGAATGAGAAGATTGCAAATGATAGGTTTCAGGAATAATAAAATTTGTATTTATTGAGTTCAGAATTCTAAGTTTCATATATTTAGTTTACCATATTAAGTAGGAAAAATAATCAGTATGAGAAGACAATTTATGTGTGTGTATATACATATATATACATATATATACACACACACACATATATGTATATAAACCATGTCTAAATGGTCCTTAATAATTACATCTGATATCCCTTTGAAAAGCCATATAGTGAAAATGGATCATCTTAAAATATAAAAACAAGAATCTTTAGTCACAAAACTTGGAATTTAGCTTTTGATTTTTTCTCACATCAGTGTTCTACTCTAATCCTTCTCAGATTTTAGCTTATATTTCTAATTTAATCTTCAGAATATAGCATCACTTTCTCACTTCCAATTTGGTAATGATTTGGATATTTCATACTTTGAAATATCAGGCTTTTATCCTCTGTGTTTTACTTTTTTCTTCAGGGTGTTATTCCTAATTACCCAATATTTTGCAGTTCATATTTCATTTTTTTATTAAAGTATGACTGAGTAACCATTTGGTTAATGTGATCAATTTGGCCAAACCCAATAATATAAAGTGTTCAGATCATCTATATACATAGATCAAGCTAGTCTTGTTTTCTTTTCTTTGAGACCACTCAGCACATTCCTCTCAAATATTGTCAAGTTCCCAGCCCCTTCTGAGCCACTTTTGCCTCTGCTATTGAATTTTAATTTTTCACCTTTATTGAGTTCACCTTCATTCAACTTTCAAATCTAATTACTCACCACATAAAAATTTTCAAGTATTCTTCCTCTAATGTCCAGTGGACTTAATGATTTTCAGATTTACAGAGTGAATATTACATTTCATTTTTCAAATATGAATGGGTGGATGACTACATAAAAAAAAGTTATAATAAGGTAGAATTTAGGGAGCATTGTTTGTTTCAGAGATTACTTTTCCTGGTTAAAAACAGCAACAACAACAACAACAACAACAAAAACAATAAAGGATTGTATAATTGTATGAATAAAAGACTGAGGCCAGACCTGCCAGTAACGCTTAGTTGGGTTGGAAGATAGTGGAGAGTACCAGTTTATCATACCATTTTTCTGTATTTGGTATGAGACTTACAAAATACAGAAGAATGCAAGAAGTAAATGAAAGTAACTTGTAATCCAACCAAAGAGATTAGATCAGTGTTTTTCATCGCTATATCCTTTAGTGTCATGTGGTATATCTACAGGGGAAAAAATAGTTTCTTTTTCTGCCGTTAATTTTAAAATAAATTAATGTATAAATGCATATTACTAAGTTCTTAGTAATATGTAAATTGAAGTTACAATTTAACTCATTTCAATTCAATTCAATAATAGCCATTGTCTTCTCTCTGAGGGAGAAAAATAGAGACCCTCAATCACCATCGCTTTCCATGAAAGTGAAGGCTCGTCTCAAGTTAAACCTGATACCTTTCATTGTTGACATTTTAAATCATTTGAATATATCTATAAGACTGATTCAAACTCTCCCGCTCCATTATATCTACATAACTGAAATATTTGATGGATTTTTTTTTCAGCTTACAATGGCCTTCCTTGATACACATTAATACTGCATTCAATCATTACTTATTAATTCATCATAAAGTAGGTAGTAAACATCCACTGCGTATTATTGGGTTGTATATTTGAAAATCAAAGATATAAGAAACAGCAATTATGCCCACTAGAAGCTTACATATTCTTTTAATTAATTGCAATGTTTATTTGAAATGAAAATCAGTTTTTTTATTTTATTATTTTATTTTATTTCATTTATTTATTTGTTTATTTACTTATTTATTTTGAGACAGAGTCTCACTCTGTTGTCCAGGCTGGAGTGCAGTGCCACTATCTTGGCTCACTGCAACCTCTGCCTCCCAGGCTCAAGTGATTCTCCTGCCTCAGCCTCCCTAGTAGCTGGGATTACAGGCACATGCCACCAAGCCCACCTAATTTTTTGTATTTTTGGTAGAGACGGAGTTTCACTGTGTTAGCCAGGGTGGTCTCGATCTCCTGATCTCCTGATCTGCCCACCTCGGCCTCCCAAAGTGCTGGGATTACAGGCATGACCCACCGCGCAGGGCCGAAAATCTGTGTAGTTAAGGTAATATAAGTAAAATTTAAATAAGAAAATGGAAAGCTTTATACAACTTCATATTACATACTCAAAATAAAATGCAAGGACTTGTGTATTATTTAATATTTTAGAAAATCTGGTCCATATTTTTCTGTGAAAATTAAATTAGCTGTAACAGCTTCAAACTGCACTGTATGCTATTACTTCTATACATAATTGCTACTATCTACTACATTCAAGCTATCCTTTTTCTGTAAAGTAATAGAATAAAGTTATTTTATAAATTTAATTTGAAAATATACCAAATAAAAACCAAAAAGTCAAAAGTATGAATCATGAAAAGTATCACAGTATCTCAAATTTGCATATGATTATGGGAAGTGGGGGAGGTTTTCATACTTTCTGTCCATAGACATAACTTTGGCCAACACTGCCCATTTATAACCTTAAAATCCTGTCTCGAAGGTTCAGACACCCTCTCCCGGAGCAGAAGTTATTCCATTTCTATACTCCATGTGCCTCTTGAGGCCAGACCTGCCAGTAATGCTTAATTGGGGTGGAAGATATTGGAGAGTACCAGTTTATCATGGAAGCAACTGACACAAAACTTTTTCATTTATCTGAGGTTGGACTGTGTCTGGGTTCAGAGATGAAAGGTCAGTTTTTTATCCACTAAGTCCCCTAGACATTCCAAAATCCTTAGTACATTACAAATTTGAACAGTTTAAGCTCTCTTAAATAAAGAATCTCTTCTCTGGGTAAAGTATCCAGTGTATATAGATATAGTGGAGAAGAAACATGTGAAAGGTCATAGCCATGACCTTTTAACATCAATAGTTTTATTTATAGCCAGACGCTTAGTCTATAGAGCTTAATATGAAAGCAAGAAGAAAGACAAAGGTATCTCGTTAGCTTTATAATAGCTATCCAGTTACATAAAAATTATCTTTTTATCTTGAGTGGAAAATAAAAGTTATAAATAATTAAATTGACAGCTATTTTAAAGTAAAGAACAACATTTCTCAATCATTTTTAATTGAACACATTCCATTTCTCTCTGGATATGGCCTAAAATAATCTACCAGATTTTATAAGAATACATTTATTTCTTCGTATGTGATTTATTTTTAAAAGACAAAATAATAGTATGTTATTTTTATTACTACCTGCCTCTTTGTCACCTATTTGGTGTCTTGCTGTATTTCAAATGACACGTGAAAGAGTTGTATCTTATAGCATTCAAATTCTGTTGCATGGATTTTTAGTAGTTTAGGAAATGTAGCAAATACACATGCATATGCATCTGTTTACTATTCTCAGAATACTTCTCAAGCAGTTTAAAGACAATGCCCAAGGTATATTGAGAAAAGCTCAAGTAGGTTAGAAAGACCACGTGTGTTAGCAAAATATGAAACAAGGCTGGAGAACAGGCCATGAAGAGTTTCTCATGGAAAGTGCAAGAGAATGACTCAATCTGAAAACAAAGGGAGCCTGGGAAGGGTTTTATGAAGAAGAGCGACCAAATCTTAGTTCCCAACTCTATGCTGAGGGTATAACCGGAAGTTACTTAGAACCACTTTCTCTTTGCAACTCCCCAGGTTGGAAGAGCCTAACAAATTGTATTCTCTCAAGATGCTAACTTGCCTCTCTGAGGCCCCGCAGCTGAGAGGTGGCCTTTCACTAAGACATTTCACTAGTATGATACCATTTGTCAGTTTCTTACAACCCCTTAGTTTAATTCATGCTAATGTCATAATGGAAACTAACAGGTATCATTTGCTTTTTAATGGGAACTCTTAGAGACAATGTCTTCACTTAGAAAAAAAAAAAAAAAAACAGACTAAATTGGCCAGAATTTCAGCTCCTGAATCTATGCATATAATCGTCAAGGAGGCCTTTCCACGCTTCATTTTAAGCTGCATATAATACTTGGGATTTTTGTCTCATAATTCTGTTTTCACAAAAACTTTCCTGGTGTGATACAGGAATCACTCTGTGAATCATGGTTAGAACTTTAGAGATAAAAACTCTTGGGCTGTTTTTGTCACTATTGGGCTGTATTTTGTCTCTTTGAGCTTGCATTTTCTAGTTGAAAGCTTATCTGCTTAATCACATCAAGGTAAAAAAAAAAAACAAAAAAAAACCAGTAAACAGTGTTGAGTACATATTAAAAGTAATGGCAAAAATCACAATTATTTTTGCACCAACCTAACAATAGTAGGTAAAAACCCAAAATATTAAAATTTATAAGATTTTAGGCCGGGCGCGGTGGCTCACGCCTGTAATCCCAGCACTTTGGGAGGCCGAGGCGGGCGGATCACGAGGTCAGGAGATCGAGACCATCCTGGCTAACACGGTGAAACCCCGTCTCTACTAAAGATGCAAAAAATTAGCCGGGCGAGGCGGCGGGCGCCTGTAGTCCCAGCTACTCGGGAGGCTGAGGCAGGAGAATGGCGGGAACCCGGGAGGCGGAGCTTGCAGTGAGCCGAGATCGCGCCACTGCACTCCAGCCTGGGCGACTAAGCGAGACTCTGTCTCAAAAAAAAAAAAAGATTTTAATACATAGGTAGAAGTCCAGGTTCAGGACCTAGGAAGACCTGGTTTGAATCCATATTCAAAAACCTAGTTGATTTGACCAGTAGCTGAACATCCCGAAGCCTCATTCTCTTAAAATGATGATACAATGTGATGGGAGGTGTGATAATTGTGAGCCTCTAATGGGTTCATTTATGTAAATTACAAAGCTGCTTTAGAGCAAGTATTCACTTAACCTGAATTCTTGTTAATATCATTGAATTTAATGTTATTTGTACAGCAAAAAAAAAAAAAAATTAAAAATCAAGGTTATTGACACTTTTAGGTAATTAAATGCTGCAAAATGTATAGCCAGCTAGTCTCCTTTTTGAATTCATTTTATATGTCTAATAATTATCAGTAAATTATCAGATTGAGAGGAAACTCTAAAATGCACATAGAATGAATAGCAATGATAAAATATTAGCAATGTAAGTCATTTCTTTCAAATGCAACCTCATTGGGTTCTCTAGAAAGTGAGTATTTTAATCTCCCTTAGGAATGAAAGGAAAAAAAAAAAAAAAACTTGCTAACATTCTCAACTATGTAGGATTTGTGCCAAATTATTTAGAGAATCACTCTGGGTGTCCTGACACCATTAGATGTGTTGCAGTCATAAAGCCTCCTCTTTCTACCCCATCAAAGCAGCTCAGAAAACTAGCTCTAGAGAATTGCTCTTTTCTCTTGCCCTGCTCTGAGTCATATTCAGGATGAGAACTGGTCCAGGCATACGTTGTACTTCAGTGTCACCAAGACCAAAACATCTCTATCAAAAGAATTCTGAGCTCTAATATTTTCAGATTTTTTATTTGTCCCCATTACTTTCCAATTTTATTAGTCAATGTGATTATTGAATATCTACTATGTTCCAAACTCTGCAATAGGCCCTCAGGCAAACATGAAAGAGTAAACTATAATTCCTGTTGTGGACAAGCTTAGAGCCTAAATAAAGGAGAAAAATGAGATAAATCAATGAATTCACTATCTTCAATGAACTGTTATCCCTTTGCATGGTAGAGAATCAGAAAAACATCTAATGTTTAAAAATTTAGATTTTATGATGTAGAAGGCGGACGGCGTTTGCTTTTAGTAATTCAAAACAAACTCAGAGAAAACATCTTGGGTGCTCCTAATGTTCTGTTTCTTAGCCTGGGTGTAGGTTTCACAATTGTATTTGGTTTGTGAAGAAACCATTGAGTTACACATTTATGTGTACTTTTCTCATATTTATTATACTTTGATTACAAATTTTAAAGGTATAGATTTCTTTATCCTTTACAAAGAATAAGCACAAGTTTTCCTTAGTCTCAACAAATACTTTAAAAATTGAATTATAATTTAAGTTTCTAAAAAGTAAAAAACTAAAAAGTCTTAACACTTTTTTAAAAACGTGAGAAGCATCATTATTTTTATAAATGAATTACAGTGTTGAATTTTCCATTATGCTTCTATTTGTAATATTTTGGTCTATTAAAATTTTCTCAGACTATTCCCACATATTCAAGAGATAGTATATTCTCATGGTCATCCTAGAGAGCCTTTACCACCAGAGAAGTTAGCACACTAGTTGCTCAGAAATTTCCATTTGGTCCTATTATTTTTTTCACTGACCACCAACTTAATGATGTCTTGAGCAAGCAAGCAATTACATTCACTGTGTCCTCCTGGTATTATACTGTGTTAAAATTCTTCTTTTTTTCATGAATAAAGAACTGCTATTTGTAGGTGTGATTCACTTTTCTTAAATCCTCAGTTTCAGATGCTGAATATAAAATGTACCCAACTCCTGGAAAAAAATATAGCACGAGGCAAAGCAGACACTTAAAATTGTTTTAAATTAATTCCACAGATATTATATAATTTCCCCAATAAATATTCTACCAAACAATATAAAGAAAGTATCTCTAAATTTACTCCTTTCTGCAGCATTTACCCTGTTGGATGCATACCTCCTTGAGTTTTCCTTAGACTTCATGATGCAAGGTTCATTTCAACTCATACTCCTCCTAAACCCACGTCCTTTGGCTCTTCTTTCTCTACCATTGACAGCAAATAAGATTCGATAACATGTGCAAATTCTTGAAAGTGCTTGTTTTTTTTCTAGGATTTGACCCTAGAATGCTCTCCAGTCTGCTTCTACACATTCTCTCTCACTATAAACAGGCATGGCCTTAGTTTTAATACAATGACCCTTTGCCCTACGTTCTATATCTAAGTGACAACCGGGGACCTCCATCTGCAGGTTCCAACCACTTCAAACTCAATATGTCCAAAACTCAACTGTATTCTCCCAAAATCTGCTTCTCCCCATCTTTACCTCACCTCACTCTGCCCCCAGCCAATACTCTCGGTTATCTTGCATTGGTTAATAATAGTCACTGTCCTGAATAACTTTCCAATACCCTCCTCGCTATGCCTTTGTTGCATAATTCCCTCTCTCCTATCTCTTGCCTCATTCTTTTTTTTTTTTTTTTTTTTTGACAGGGTCTCACTCTGTCACCCAGGCTGGATTGCAGTTGCACAATCAAGGTCCACTGCAGCCCGAAACTCCCAGGCTCAGGTGATCCTCCCACCTCAGCCTCCGAACCATAGGCACATGCCACCATACCTGGCTAATTTTCTGTATTTTTGTTGTAGATGGGGATCTCCCTATGTTGTTCAGACTTGTCTGAAACTCCTGGGCTGAAACAATCCACCCACCTTATCCTCCCAAAGTGCTGGAATTAAAAGCATGAGTCGCCACACTCAGCCCTTACCTCATTCTTGACATCCTTTAACCCTGTGCCCCTACAGTCAGAGTGATCAAAAAGTATACATTATGAAGGGCTCAACACTATTCACTTATTCATTCACTCACTCCTTCCTTCATTCAACAAATATTCATTTTATATGTCTAATATAAGTGACTACCTCATGTTAGGCTTTGGATATTCAGAGATGAACAGGACGGACTCTTCTCTGAAGAAACACTATCTTGAAGGGAAGGCATACAAAAATGGCTTGCTTGCTTTCTTCTTTCCTTTTTTTTTTTTTTTTTTTTTTTTTGAGACAGGGTCTCACTCTGTCGCCCAGGCTGGAGTGCAGTGGCGTGATCTCGGCTCACTGCAACCTCTGCCTCCTGGGTTCAAACGATTCTCATGCCTCAGTCTCCCGGGTAGCTGGGATTAGAGGTACACACTCCCACGCTGGGCTAATTTTTGTATTTTTGGTAGAGACAGGATTTTGCCATATATGCCGGGCAGGTCTCGAACTCCTGACCTCAGGTGATCCACCCGTCTGGACCTTCCAAAGTGCTGGGATTATGGACATGAGCCACAATGCCCAGCCCAAGAATGGCTTTCTAACACATATATTGCGTAGAAGAGAATTCAAATGCCTTTGTATGTCATATAAATGTTCTTTATAATCTGGCCTCTACAAACCTCTCCTGCCTCATTTACTCCATTTCCCGATTGTATGTCCTTCACTCCAGGCACCCAGAACTACATGTGGATGTCCAATGAGCCTTGCCTTTATGCCTCTGTGCTTTAATTCCCTCTGCATGGAATGTCCTTCTCAGCCTTGTCAACTCAGCAAACTGATTCTGGCTACTTCAGATAGTTGGTATCTGTCCTGTGTACTCTATAACAGCCTGTGCAAATTTAATATTTATCACTCTATTTATTAATTACCAATCTTCACTTTCATCTTTCCTACTAGAAAGTGAGGTACATGAGAGCAGTGATTGAATATCCTGTGCCCTTAGGGTTGAATGACCAATAATCACATACTTGGGAATAAGAAAATGAATAAGAACTCAGCCCAGGTGATCAGACAGACAGAGAGGAATCCAGGCTCCACCAAATAATAACTACGTAACTCTGAGAAGTTACTTGTCTTCTGTGAGTCTTGGTTTCCTCAGTTTTAATTCTCTGTTAAAAAGAATCACAATATTTACTTTAAGTGTTCTGTGAGGACTCAAGATAAAGCAAATAAAGTGTTTAGTAGAGTGCCTGGCCCATAGTAAGGACTCAATAATTTTTAGCTATTATTATTATTGCATTTGTTTGAAAAGTGGTGGTGGCCTTATTGTTCCTTTTACATTTTACAACTGTGATCAGGTGGTAGGAAGCACAGGATGGGAGAAAAAAGGAAGTATCATTGTTTTAAAATGCATTTGGTATCTGTTGCACTCCTTGATATGATATTTCATTGATCTCCCCAACAAGTTGGGTGGAGTAAGAATTATTATTGCCATTTTATAAATTAGGAAACTGAACCTCAAAGAGCATAAATGATTCATTCAAGGATACAAAGCTGCAGTTTACCAGGGTAAGCATAACAAAATACCATAGACTACGTGGCTTAAACAACAGAAATTTATTTCTCAAAATTCTGGAGGATGGGAAGTTCAAGATAAAAGTGCACGTCGATTTTGTTCCTGGTGAGGACTCTTTTCTTCCTGACTTGCAGATGGCCATCTTCTCACTGTGCCCTCACTCACTCTGGGTGATATTGGAGTCTATTACTCTAACTCTTGCAGTCTTTCTCCACAGGTCCCACTCTTACCTCCCAGTGACCATGTCAAGGAGATGGGTACTTTCAAACTCATGACCCAGAAGTTCTACTTTAAATTACATGTCCCTTAGGAATGTTCCCTTTGAATGACTAGTACATGGCATAGCTTTGTTTTCATGTTTTCGGGTATAATGACATACCCGAAACTGGGAACAAAAAGAGGTTTAATTGGACTTACAGTTCCACATGGCTGGGGAGGCCTCAGAATCACGGTGGGAGGCAAAAAGGCACTTCTTTCATGGCAGCGAGAAGAGAAAAAATGAGGAGGAAGCAAAAAGGGAAACCCGTGATCAACCCATCAGATCTTGTGAGACTTATTCACTATCACCAGAAGAGCACAGGAAAGACCAGTCCCCATGATTCAATTACCTCCCCCTGGGTCCCTCCCACAACAAATGAGAATTCTGGGAGATACAATTTGGGTTGATATTTGGGTAGGGACACAGCCAAACCATATCACTATCTTTGTTTTACCAATACTTATTTTATGCTTTGAATGACCAAGAAACTCCAATAGTAGGGTATGGAAGAAAGGGAGAATGGCTAAAAAACCTCAAGTTTTTGAGTAAATTGAATTCAAAGATTCTGATTTCATGGATTTCAGCAGTGAACTCTTCATATTGGTTCTTCCCTTGGCTATAGCAGTGAGATTCAGCGCAAAAAAACAGCATCTTATGGGCTGGATTGTGGCTCCCCAAATTCATATGTTGAGATCCTATCCCCCAATATGACTGTATTTAGAGACATGCTTTTAGGAGGCAATTGAGGTTAAACAAGGTTATAAGGGTGGGACTCTACTTCTATAGGACCAGTGGCTTCACAAGTAGAGGAAGAGAGAGCCCAGAGTGATTATGTAGGAAAAAGTGATGAATCATCCTGGTGAGATGGTGCTAGCAGAAAGAAAAGATTTGAAGAGATGGTTAAGTCAAAGGGAGCCCACTGAATGTACCAGTAGGTATAAATCCTGTGGCTCTGACAGAAAAAGCAAGAGCTTATTCCTCATGCTAGATACCTGCTCTTCCTCTGCAGCGCCCACTGCCACCCAAGTTCCCTTGAATCCAACTCTGGCATCCTCAGCAGGGAGACTTCTAAACTGCACTCACATTAAAATACACAATTTCTAAAATTAGATGATCACCCTTTGATACTGAAGAGGAGAAAAGAATGTCAAATTGCCTAGCTAAGTACTCCTGAGGGAAGTATAAAAGGAAAGAAGAGAATTTATCTGGTTGCCAGGAAGCCCCAGCTGAATGGAGGTACTAGCAGATCAAGGTGAGCCCAAAATATAGGTTGAAAGTAAAATGGTAAATGCTTTTGTTAAGACAAGGTTTGTAGTTGCCTCATTTGTTTCTTTTCTTACAATGCAAGAAGGAAAAATCCAACACCCTGAATCTCTCCTTAAGGACTCTCAAACACCCAAGATTTTTGTAAGGATAAAAGAGTAAAGAAAGGAGGCACAATTCCCATCAATCACGGAATCAGCATATAAATTACATAATATTTATATGATGGAATATTATATATCAATGAGAATGGACACATTAAAACTGTAAGTGGGAATATAGGTTTTTAAAGATCTCAGAAATGTTGGATGATTAGGTAATGTTAATAACCTCAGAAACAGAATTTTTATAGTCTCACAAACATAATGTGGAGTTAAAACAATGAGTATGTATTGTATGATTCCACTTATATAAGTTCAAAAACCAAACATGGCTGATCTAGGTTGAAAGTCAAGAGAGTGGACACCCATGCAGCAGCCTGAGGACTGGATGGGGGTAGGGCTTGAAGTGCTGGTCAATGGTTTGCCTTTTGATCTGCCTTCTGCTTAGGTGGGTGTGTTACCTGAAAGACAATTCATTAAGCTGTACCATTATGATCTGTGTAACTTTCTGTATATTTCCACAAAAAGTTTTAAAAATTTAAAAACCATTATTTCTGGATTTATACCTAAAAGGGTTTGAAGGAGAGATTCCAGCAGATATTTGTACATCCACGTTATTGCAGCATTACTTACAAGAGCCAAAAGATGGAAACAACTAAAAGGTCTATGGATCACTGAATGGATATTTAAAATGTAGTATACACATACACTAGAATATTATTGAGCCTGACTAAGGAACCAAATTCTGATACATGCTACTTTATGGATGAACTTTGAAGATATCATGCTAAGTGAAATAAGCCAGACACAAAAAGACAAATATTGTGTGATTCCACTTATATGAGGTACCTAGAGTAGTCAAATTCACAGAGACAAAAAGTAAGGGAGCAGTTACCAGGGCTGGGGGAAGAGGAAAATAAGGAGTTATCATTTAATAATTATAGAGTTTCAGTTTGGGAAGATGCAAAAGTTCTGAAGATGGATAGTAGTGATGTTTGCACAACAATGTGAATATGCCTAATACCACTGAATTGTACACCTAAAAATTGTTAAAATGGCTAATTTTATATTGTACATTGTACCATAATAAAAAAAAATAAAAAACAATAAAATAAGAATAGAAGCACATGTGTTTTTCTTCTCTCTCAGTGGGGGAATCCTGCGCATCTGACCCCAGGATCTTCCAGACAAACTTCCACATACTTCTCCCATCTTCTATTCAAGGCCACTGTAGCACCCATTGCTAGGATTTTCTTCTGCTTTTGGTTATCTTTTTTACCTCCATGTCACATGTCAAAATTTTTCTGGCTGGCTTTTTTTCACCTTTAGGAGTAAAAGAGTATCTTTAGAAGAATCTATGTGCTTAATTTGATCAGGAGATTTGAGTTATTGACCATCGTACATGAACATCTTAAAAACATTACATCATTCCCAGACCAATATTCTAAAATATACTTCTATGAATATAAACCTTGGTAACATGCAGCTAATTTATTGCTCCTCTGAGTCGAATACAATCTATTGAGCAAAAAAAAGGTCTACATTTATTTATACCTCATCTATCTGTAAACAGACCTGTGACTAAAATCAAATGGCCAGTTCACAAAAAAAAATTTAGAAACAATTAAACCATTTTAAGTCATTTTATTTTCAAACAATACCAAAATATCAAGTCGACTCAGCTATTCATTTATTCTGTCAACATAATATTAAAAAGTTTGACTAAATTTTTCAGAGTTTATTAATATTTTCACTGAATTTCCAGATGTTTTGCTTTCCCATATTGGTGTCACTATGTATCTTTATTTTCTCCTTACACTCTGATTTCTATGTATAGTTTATTGTTGGGAGATAGCTGCAGGGCAGGACAGATATTAAAACTATATAGCATCTCATAAGATGTGAAGCTGAATATCTTTTTTTAGATTAGGTAACCTTTTCATAGCTTTGGGGAAAAACATGGATAGTACTCATGTGTGTGTGTGTGTGTGTGTGTGTGTGCATGCACGTGCACGTGTGTGAGCTTGTGTGCATTGACAGAGAATTATTTTATATTGAGAATAAGCAAAACTTTGTGTCGATCATTGCAAAAAAAATCCTAGAAGATATTGTTTTGTTTTTTTTTAAATCTGTAGCTCTGCACCGTGTGTGTGTGTGTGTGTGTGTGTGTGTGTGTGTGTGTTTCAACTCAACTCACATATAACCTCAGAGGAATTAGTATAGAATACTGACAAAGAAGGCTGAAATTTTTACTCTGCTCTGACATTTTCTTAGTTTGCCTCAGTTTTCTCATCTGTATTGCAGAATGAAAATCGCACCTTCTTCATGAAATATTTAACAAGAAAAGGCGTATCAAAGTGACATACTCAATTAATGTTAGAACTCATACTAACAACCAGGAATTTGTTCTGTAATTGTGAAATGACTCTCTACATCACTGACTTTGGATCACTGGTCCTAATCAAAATATTGTGCAACTCACATCTGAACTTAGTTGTTGTTTTAAAGGAGTGACCTTTTTAGGCATATTATAGCCTGTTCAATGCAGAGCAAGGAGTATAGAATGTTTGGAACAGTTCAAGGAGGGACATAGAGTTAGGGTGCAAGATGTGGTGAGAGGGGAAGGGAAAGACCAGAGCCAACAATTTTGTTTTGTTCTCAACTTAGGCAGCAAAACTAGGTCTTTAGAAGTCTTGAATCTCACAGTATTTGGCTAATACCGGTACACTACCCTATTATTCAGTCAATTTGGAAATGATAGAACTTAAGATTTCTCATTAAATTTTAATGATGCAATAATCCACCATTTGCATTAACACGTGGTGAATCATAGGTACCTTTTCGTCCTTTGTTGTTGCTGGTGGCTCATTGGCTCAACTACCATCAGCGGGAGCTTTAAAGAAAAGTTTTTAGTCTTATCTTCATATGGTCCGCATGAAATGGCAGGAATGTGCTTCAGTTTAAGAAACAAAACGTCTTTTTCCAAACTGAATTTTTACACTCCAGGTTTCTTCGTCAAGCAGACCTTCAGATCCTTCGTTTATAACCCATAAAATTCCTACTCTGGCCAGGCGTGGTGGCTTACGCCTGTAATCCCCGCACTTCGGGAGGCCAAGGCGGCGGATCACAAGGTAAGGAGATCGAGACCATCCTGGCTCACACGGTGAAACCCAGTCTCTACTAAAAATACAAAAAATTAGCCGGGCATGGTGGCGGGCGCCTGTA
This sequence comes from Theropithecus gelada, assembly GCF_003255815.1. Taxonomy (NCBI): domain Eukaryota; kingdom Metazoa; phylum Chordata; class Mammalia; order Primates; family Cercopithecidae; genus Theropithecus; species Theropithecus gelada. The sequence goes on from NC_037676.1 coordinate 78,728,455, forward strand.
GTCCCAGCTACTCGGGAGGCTGAGGCAGGAGAATGGCGTGAACCCGGGAGGCGGAGGTTTCAGTGAGTGGAGATCGCGCCACTGCACTCCAGCCTGGGTGACAGAGCGAGACTCCATCAAAAAAAAAAAAAAAAAAAAGAAAGAAAAAAAGAAAGAAAGAAAAAAAAAAAGAAAAAATCCTCTTCCTCAGCTAAAACTCTTTTCTAAATGTCTCTGGTTACTTGACTCTTCGCTCCTCCTATGTCCTAGATTAAAGAATTCTGGGATTCATAGGCAAACGTTGTCAGGTAAATGTATCTAACCTAGCTTGTCAGAATTTTGCTTGTGTTTCTAATGGTCTCCAGACAAGTAAGCAATATGTAGATGGCTTGACACATTTCTCAGTGTCCTCAGCCATATTAAATTGTATTATTTTCATGGAATACATAGATTTATGTCCGACCTTTATGGCTTGTACTCGTGTGTGTGTGTGTGTACGTGTGAACTTGTGTTCATTGACAGAGAATTCTTTTTTATTGAGAATAAGCAAAACTTTGTGTCAGCCATTGCAAGAAAATCCTACGAGATCTTGTTTTGCCCAAAAGTCATTAAAACTTCCAGAAAACGTATCCTGTCCTTTATGCTTTGCTTTATAAACATACGTATTATAGTCACAATTTTTCCGTAATGGAATTTTATTTTTCAAATACTTCAGATAATAATAAAGAACTTGTTTTAAACAAATATCCAAGTTTTCACCTCTGTATCTCTATTGTCCAAGTGGGCACAGTATTTTAGTGAGTCTACTTAGTTTTCTTGACTTAGTTACTACTTTTTGATGTTCAGGAAGAGTTTAAAGTACATAGCAATTATAAGTCCTTTATAGATTTGATTAAATTCACATATAAGACCATCTGAGCCTGTGTATATGTGTGTGTGTGTGTGTACTTGTGTGTGTGTCCATTTTGTGGAAAGGGACTGCTAGTAAGGCATATAAGTCTTTGACTGTTTGAGTCACTTTTTCAACGTTTTTTTCACAGTCATCTTTTACTTTTCAATAAAACTTTATTTCTAATATTGAGTCAATTCTGGCAATTTATGCTTTTCAAGAAACAGATCATTTGCTGTTTTCAAGGAAACTATTTTATTAAAAATACAAAATTATAAAAGATTATACAAATTTATAATCATTACTTTAAAATATGAAACAATTCAAAAATATAAAAATTATAGACAAAAATTTAAACTCATTCTGATTCCAGAGCCCATGCCCTTAACTACTACCCTTAAATAAAAATCAGGGGAGTGTTATTCATAACATAAGCAGGAATACATAGATATTTGGGAAAGCTAACTGCTAACACAAGTTGGGGAGCCATTTTGAAAATAAAAAAGTTTAAATTAAAAATCCGTAATTCTTTTCAAACCTAAGCTTTATTTATCCATGGAAAATCCGCTTCTGGAGCCAGGTAAAGAAAGGTGTTATGCAATGTTAAAATGGGATCAGTTTGTGCCAAATGCAGCTGAGAGATCAGAAAAACAAGGACTGAAATATACCATTGAACTTGACAAGGTGGAAATCTGCAGTGATCTTGTCAAGAGTAGCACCCAAAGTAGAGGAAATGCAAGCCTGATTGGACAGTTTTGTGGGGAGAAGAGAAGGTGAGTAAGTGAAGTCAAGGCTTGATAGATTTTGTTTTAAGGCAAACAGAGAAGTGAAACTAGATGATAAGAGGAGATTTGGAGGTTTCTTTTTCTTAGCTGAGTAGTGTTAGAACATGTTGTATTGTTGCAATTTTATAAAATCGGTGAGAAACTGATGAGATGGGAGAGAGGAGAGTCAGGCATGAGTACCAGAAACCAGGAGGATCCAGTGCACAATTAAATTTTGTAAAAAATCCTTAGCCTTTGAAGAAAGAATATTTCACCCATGTAATCAGAAAACAGGATAAAAAAGGTCGAGTTGATAAATTTGGATAAAGTGGTACTTTTAATGACTTATATTTTATCAAATTATTTTACTGTTAATTTTTCACATTGAGGATTTTAATTCATCTGGAATTGTATTATGGTGAAATTTAGGGGTCTAATGTTATATTTTTCCAGGTGGATGGTCACTTGTTTCAGCATCATTCCCTGGTGCTTAGGAATGCCACCTTTATCCTCCAGGAAGATCCCTCATCTTTAAAGGTTTATTTCTGCGTTCTCTGTTCTGCTTTTCTCATCTGTTTGTGACAAATTGCACTATAGTAATTAGTATAGCTTTATAGTAAGCTTTGACAACTGATCAAACAAAACATGGCTTATGATTTTTCTACCACATTGTCTTAGTCATTATTTTTAATCATCTAAGTATTGTCTCTATGTTTTTCCATTCTTATTTCTACTATTGTTTAATTATACATAATTTTCTTTGATGAGACTTGCCAGAGGATTTTCCAATTGCATAGTTTTGCTTCTAGTTTTGACTTTTTGGTCTATTTAGTAAAAGTTTCCAGTTTTATGTAATGTCTATTTTTTTTTTTTTACCTGTTTTGTTTCCTCTTTCAAAGTCTTTCTTTCTCAAAGGGAAATTTTTAAATCACATGAAATCAAACTATAAATGACAGAAAACAAAATTATAAATGTGAAAAGTATTCCATAATATTAACTTTTTAAACATCTCAAGTGTAAATGTTTTCAAAATTAGTAAGTGGACTTTGTCACATTGAATCATGTTAGCCAGTTGGTCTGTGATCAGTCTATATGGAGGTGACCATATGATCTTAAAGAGCAACAAAACCCACCTTTCTCCAAAAATGTCTTCCCCAGGTACCCAAACTTGGCATTGCTCATTCCTATACAGACTAACATCTAACTATATTGGCCCTGGTAATCAAATACCAATAGCGGTTGCATCTTTCAGCAACAACCCTCGACATTAAGCATTCCATAACAATGACTGAGGAAGCTGTTTCAATATGCAAATTCAGAAGGTCCGATGTGGGGATCTAAGAATCTCAAATTTAAATAAGCATTCTAGTTTATTAAAATAGCCATTCTAGAACCTCTCTTGAGAAATACTGCTGTAGAAGAGGAAAGAAGAGCCCTTCATTTACCTGGAAGTGATCTCAGAGCTTGCTCCCTATTAGCACCACAGTACCTTACTTTCTATTAGTTGATAATATAAGCAATAAGACAGGAATATCTCAGAGGAGAAGGTATTGGGGTAATGGCACCAGGCAGGAAGTAGTTTTGAGGGTGCCAGGCTAAAGAAGGATACCAGTCAATTGAGTCTCATGCAGCACTGTCCAATAGAACTTTCTGCAATGATAAAAAAGCTGCATATGCACACTGTCCAACAGAGTACCCTACTAGTCACATGTAGCTACTGAGTACATGAAATGTGGCTAATTCAACTGAGTAACTGAATTTTAAATTTTACTTAATCATTTTAATTAAAATGTATATAACCCCATGTGAACAGTGGTTATCATATTGGACAGCATAGGTCTGGAGCTTTGCCTAAGGCTGGGATAGAGATAGTGAAAAGAAACTTCATGCTAAATTAAACAATTTCTAATTTACAATTTTGCCAAAGGTCAAAATGGTTCTTTGTTATTAAGAATCATAGTATCAGATCTTGATATCATGCTAGCAGGGAGAGTTGTAAAACTGATACAATGTATTTTACTAATAGTTCCTCTATTATTCTGCCACTCACATAAATTGCCTTCAATTCAGAAGTTATTGAGATGTATTTTCAGGAAATCTTGATGACGGTTGGCAAATGATAGACAAAAAAAAAAAAAAAAAAATTGGTGGTAAATATCCTTAGTACATGCTTCCAAGTCTTTCAAGCTAAATTTTCAATACACATTGAAAAATGTATTGTGAATTTAGAGAATTGAAAAATATTTTTGACCGAGGAAATTTTATTAATAGTGATGGCTAACACTTTCAAAACACTGACCACATGCCAAGGAGTAGACTAATGCTGTACGTGAATCATTTAATTTAACTTAGACAAAACCATGAGGAACACATTGCTATCAATCACATTTGGAGATGGAAGAATCAAAGATCTGAGGAGTTCAGTAAACTGCCCAAAGCAGCACAGCCAGTCAAATGGAAACCATGACAAGAAGCAAGGTCCGTTTTCCCCCAGAGCACCACGGTGTGCTTCCTCTTTCTATTTAAATCCTGGGGGTCTTGAGTCTGACAAAAACTTCCCTCCAACATTTAGTATTTTTAAAAGTCAGTTCTACTGTATGATAATTAAAATAATAAACTTGAAAATGCTAATTGTTCATTAATTCCAAAACGTCTACCGAGCACCTGGGCAAGTTTGAGTTCGTGATAGTGAATCTGAGGTAGGTTTGAGAGTTTGAGAACTTGAGAAAGAAGCTGGAGTTCCTGAGAGCAATCCTGAGATAGTTATTAAGGAGGAGAGATGGGGTGAGGGAGGAAGGGGAGGAGAGAGAGGCTATTGAGTTGTATGAGGATAGGGTCAACATGGACTAAAAGGCCAGTGGTATTCCCCTGGTGGCTTAACCCAGGCATATTTTTAAATCAGACATAGCTTGTGCTTAATTTAGTCACTTGACTGCAATAGAAATCTTCCCTCCTTCCATTCTCTCCACTTTAAACCTTGTCAAATTTCACTTAATTCACTAATGTGAGTGGGAGTGTTGCTGGTTGGTTGGTTAGTTAGTCTTGAGAAAAGTGAGAAAATTTGGCTTTACTGATCAGAAAGAGAAACCTGGAAACACGAAGAATGCAAAATTCTCTCCCCGCCTGACTCCCACTCCAATAATTTCCATTACGTTATTTCTAAAATTTTCTCAGAGCATAGAATTTTGGGTTCAAGTCTATCTTGTCCTGCTCTTGGCTTGTAGGAAGGCCTCGACTGAGACCCATATAACGTTTTAATTAAATATATATTTATCATTACAAACAGGACGAGATAGCTACCTAATTGCTGACCGTAAACCCTCTGACTGGTAGATGCAGACTGGCAGTCTTTTCTTACAAAGCATGAAATTCAAGTGTCAGAAGAGACCCAAAGGTTATCTAGTTCAATCTCCCCTTTGATCCTGGAATTCCTCTAAAACTTCCCTACCACACGATTGATCGTTTCTTTTTTTCCCTCTTGAATTCTTCCCTTGACAGAGAACTTAATAACTCCCGAAGCAGCTCATTTCACCTAAGAAACTTAGCTTTTACCTGTAGTCATCGTTTATTTATTTATTATTTTTTTAGGAACATAATCTCTTTATGTCTGCTTGAGATACATATGTTAGTTTAGATGATGAGAATGAGGAAAATACTGGAGACAATGTCTAGCTCCTCCGTTTGTCCCAATAAACTCCAATGGAAAAAGAAACTAAACAGGATCTGGATTGTTTCAGTCTATTGTATCCAGCTTATCAAATCCACAGCCTGGTACTTCTGGAACAAGGCTGCCCCAGGGGTGACGGTTAAAGATGAAGATGGCAAATATAAGGAATTCAACATGTCTATGCAGGGCAGTCTGATGTCTCCTCCATACGTTTTCTAAACTTCTCTATTTGGTCAGATCTGGGAGTGAGAGCAGGGTGCTTGCCTGTTTCAGTCCCACTGCTCCTCTGATTCTGCTTTGCTGCCTTAGAGGAGAACAGGTTTAGATCCTCTAGGGGCTGGTGGGGCCATGCCCTTGGCAGCTTGCTGGGCTAACCAGTACTTCTATCTTTTGATCTTGGGCCTCTCCAAGTTTACCAGAGACACAGGTACCTTCATAGTACCAAGTCCATTTACCATCACCTCACACCAGTACTTGCCCCACCGAGTGAGGGGCTCTCCTGGTAACTTTAATGTATGTGGGGTGACTGCAACACCAAGATTCTTGAGGAAGTGGTGGCAACTGTTTCAGGGTTCAGCTCCTGTTTGATATTGTTCTTCATCCCTACCTCCAGGTGACAGTTTTTTGGAAATGTCACTGTTGCCTCACCTGCCTTGGTCTGGATCTTCTCTAACTTTCCTCCTGGTCTCAGCAATTTCTCCTCTTCAAACAGCTTCTTGTTTTCAGGTGATGCATATACAGCCAATCTCTGAGGAAGGAGTTGATTCCGGTCCACAGATTTCTTTACTGAGACCAGGTCACCCCATACTCCAAGTGTCCACAGACTGCATGAAAATGACCTCCAGGCTTTCTTTGGGCCAGTGCTTTGTGTCCTCCACCAGCTTATTAATGTGGTGTCACTGGTGCAGGCACAGCTTCTGGCCCTCCCCGGCCACCGGTTCCTTCCATCCACCCAGCGCTCCACGATGCCCAGGGCCATGACAGTCCCATAGTCATAGTTTAATCCTTTGGAGCCATATTGAATGACTGAAATTTCTGGCCTAGATGATTGTCAGCCTTTTCTGACTCTTCCCTTCTCCCATCCCGGGTTACACATACCCAAAATCAGCAACCATTTCCTTAGGACATTGTGTGGGAACTTTAGTCATCCTGGATGCTTTCCCTGGAAGAATTTCCCGTTTGTCTGTAACCTTTAAAGTATGACACCCACACCCAAACATAATTCCAGGAATGCTCTGACCAACGCAGTATAGATCCAGATTATCACCTCCATCAGAATGGACACATCATTCCAGTAACATGAACTATATTTTAGTCATTCTTCGACAACAGTTATCAAATGGCTTAAGGATAATGTGCATTTTAATCTATGTTGCTACTTAACTCCTATTTTGAATCTGTCTTTTTTTCTTTACATTCTAGAAGATGGTCTGAAATGCATAATGGAAATCACAGGAACTTCAAAGTTAGAGATTTTCCGTATGCATATAGTCTACATCATTTTAACCCTCTGTTTTTAAGAAAGTTATGTAACTTCTCTGAGACTCAGTTTCAATATTTGTTTAAGAGTTGGATAATGTCTAGTTGTTTAGTTTTGTTTTGAGGCTTAAATGAAATAATATATGTAAAATAACTAGCATGATGTCAAAGTACAGATTTTTCTGTTGTATGGCATGTTATCTTGGCCCATGTCCTAGCCCCTAGCCCATTAACATTTTTAGTTTTTCTTTTTTCTTTTTCTTTTCTTTTTTTTTTTTTCTGAGAGAGAGTCTCACTCTGTTGCCCAGACTGAAGTGCAGTAGCACAATCTTGGCTCCCTGCATCCCCCGCACCCGGGTTGCAGCAGTTCTACTGCCTCAGCCTCCCAAGTAGCTGGGATTAGAGGCATGTGCCATCATGACCAGCTAATTTTTGTACTTTTAGTAGAGATGGGGTTTCACCATGTTGGCCAGGCTGGTCTCAAACTCCTGACCTCAGGTGATCCACCCTTCTCAGCCTCCCAAAGTGCTGAGATTACAGGTGTGAACCACTGCATGGATTTCATGATCATCATACCTTACCTAATTTAAGGTATTTTTCCCACAGTTTCAGCATTCATGAATTCTAACATGCTTTCAAGATTTTCATCCTAACAAGACAATGCAAATAGTGATGTTTTCTAATAAGAAATTTTTCAAATTGATGCTAACCTGTATTTTTACTAACCAAAAAAAAAGTAGGCAAAATAAAGCTTCTAGAACTTAGCAGATCAGGAAGACATTACCATGTACAAGACAGTCACCTAAAGACTGCATAGTTGTAACATTAGGTAGAATTCAAATGCTTCCTAGATATATTCTTCATTTAGTTTATGTCAACTCTTTGTAGCAGACTGTAAAGATATCTCTGACCTTAAAGAAGTTCACAAAAATAATAAGTAATTTATATCCTTGCCTCAATAATCATAAGTCTTTATTTTAAATACCCATGGTACAGTAAAAAACTTCTTTCATGTAGAAAAAAATGCAATTGATTCTTTCAACAAATATTTATTGAGCATCTATATACACCTGATATTGTCCTTGGCAGAAAGGAAAGCAGCAAAGGTCTGCCTGTGCTTTCATGGATATTTTGCTGGAAAAGGACAATAAACAAGCAAACAAATAAATAATGTGTCAAGTGATTATACAAGTAATGAGAAAATCAAATTGGAAATGGAAAATGTGACGACATCAGTGATGGTGCTGGTGCTCTTCTAGATGGAATGGTTGGAGGAACCCACTCTTATATAAACTGCCATCTATGCAGAGACCTTAGGAATCTGAGTAATCTGAGAAAACTGCAGCCCAGGCAGTGGGCTCAGCAAGTTCAAAGATGCTAAAGGAAGTGTGTTTGGCTTAAGTAACAACAAAAAGGTCCGTGAGACTAGGGTAGAATGATGGTAGAGTTGTAGCTGTGCTTGAAAATATATCAGATAGATGGAGGACCACGCCATGCAAGGGGTTTGAGGACATAAGAAGTATGGATTTACTATGTTATAGGGGCCTCAGCAGAGGAATAACATGATCTGACCTGTATTTTAAAAGGATCGCCATGGTTGCTGTGGATGATGTGGAATGGAAGATACAGGGTGAAATAAGAGATCAATGAATAGCTATCGCAATAATCCAGATGAGATATAATGCGATTTAGACTGGAGTCCTAATGATGAAAGTGGTGACAAGTACCTGTTTTTTGGATATTTCAAAAGTAGAGCCTCAGGATTTGCTAATAATATTATATGTGGGGTATATGAGGAAGAGAATAATCAAGAATTAATTTTTACTGAGGAGTAGGAAGAATGGAGTAGCCTTTTACTAAAGTTGGAAGTCTGTGGAAAGCATCACATATTTTAGAAGTTAAAAATCAGGAGTTTGTTTTGGACATATTAAGATTTAGATGCCTAATGCATATATCCACCTGGAGATTATAAGAAAGTCTCTGCGTAGGATTCTGGAGCCCAATTCTGGAGAGGTCTGCACTACAGAAAAAAAAAAGTAGAGTGTCTAGAGAATAAATGCTATTTAAAGCCTTGAGAGTACATGGATTACCTAGTGAATGAGAAGTGACAGAGAAAAAAAAAAGGTAAAAAGTTGAATCTGCAATATTTACACACCGTCAGGAAAGTGAGTGACATTCAGAGATTGACTCTAAGATGCAGTGGCCCGTGAGGTAGAAGGCAAGATGAAGAAAGTGTTCCAAGTGGCAAACAACAATTTCTCAATACCATCGACAATGATTCTTTGATTATATCAGATAATACTAGCTGTATTCACAGGATTGAAACACAAAATAGTTGAATTTATTTAAAGTTGAATGCTCTCTAATAAGTAGGCATCCATCTTGGAGTAGTGTAACTGGGAACATTCTCATGAGAGTTGGACTGCAATGTGCGCTTCAGTGTTCAGTCTTCCTCAGCTACAGCAACTCCGTCTGAATTTGGCTTTGACCCTTCTTTCATTTCAAATCCTTGTATTAGCTAAAAGCAAGCTCTTATCCCCCATCTCTGCCACCCATGTAGCAGAGCGAAACCTGTAATTCGCAGGAGACAAAGAGCAGAAATAAAGATTCTGGTTCATAAGTTAATAAACAACCAATTGTGATGTTAAAGGCTAAATACATTTAGGCATGTGTGGTCACATTGCTTTATGTTTGTCAATCTCATTTTATATAACCTGGACCAACAAAGCCAACAAGAGGGGAAATACACAGATATAAGGTCAGTTCAAGGGTTCAACAAAGTGCTCAAAATGATAGAATCAGCAGATAAAATGCTTCACAGGTTGCTAAGATACCTTAATCTGGGAAAAGAATCAGAATTAAGTTTTTGTTAAGAGGTTTATCATTCCCTATCCTGATCCTTTGATAGAGATAGTCTATAGGAATCTTAGCTTTGCAATTATATGGTTGGAGTAATTGGGGAAAAGTTTAGAAAAAGGGTTTGAACAGGAAAGATAATAGCTTAAGAATTTGAGAAGTCACTTGGGGAGAGTTGGGTCATCTTGAAATTGCTTTAGGCAAGCTTAAGCTGTTTAGAAGATTTTCTCTTTGTAAAGGAATAAAAAACTAAGCAATATTATTCTTCTGTGTGGATTTGCTACTGATGACTAACATGGTTGAGTAAAGCAATCATAAAATCCATTTATTTAAGGAAAAAATTTAATAAATTTTGTTTTTATTTGTCCTTTGTGAAAAATTCTGTTTTTGCACATTTTACATACTGCTATTTACTTCAAACCATTTAATTTACTTTTTCCTTGATAAGGAAAAAAGATGTTATTTCAATTCTTAATCATTCAAAGCAATGCCAATAGACACCATATTGTAGATTTTGAAAAAAAAAATTGTAAATTTGTGTTTCTGTATAAACCTATTGAAAAAGTTATACAACAAAGAGTTCTCATATGCCCTTTTTTGATTCAAACATTTGTAACTGCCCGTACTTGCAAGTAAACGGCCTATATTTGCTTGTATGTTATTCTTTTTCCCTCAATAGATGAGAGGATGGGTGTGTGTTTCTTTGTGAACCATTGAGAGCAAGTTGCAGATATGCTGACTTCTTCTTTTTTTTTTTTTTTTTTTTTGATGGAGTCGCTCTCTATTGCCAGACTGGAGTACAGTGGCACATCTTGGCTCACTGCAGCCTCCGCCTCCCAGATTCAAGCAATTCTCCTGTCTCAGCCTCCTGAGTAGCTGGGACTACAGGCCTGCGCTGCCATGCCTGGCTAATTTTTTTGTATTTTCAGTAGGGATGGGGTTTCACCATGTTGGCCAGGATGGTCTTGATCTCCTGACCTCGTGATCCGCCTGCCTCAGCCTCCCAAAGTGCTGAGATTACAGGCATGAGCCACCGTGCCCAGCTGGTGACATTTTATCTCTAATACTTCAATGTATATTTCCTAAGAACATGAGCATTCTCATGCATATTCACAGCACAGTTATAAAAATCAACACCTTTAACATACATACAATATTATTACTGAATTCATAGTCCATATTTAAAGTGTGCTTATTGTGCCAAAAATATACAATATACGATTAAGGTTTTACCAATCCAGAATTCATTCCAGGATGATACATTACCTTTTAATCTCCTTTTCCTCTTTTGGATCTCTTCTGATCTGGAACATTTCCCCAGACTTTATTTGTCATATATGTCTTTGACATTTTGGAAAGAGTCCAGGCCATGGTGTTTAATAATGGTAGAGAGATGTATATGAAATGTAAATGGCTGTGTATGGGCATATTCTGCCTTTATTCACTGAGAGGGTTTAGAAGTAATGCCACCTCCCTAGCTATGTGCACACCTGACCCATCCGGAGCTTGGTTTCTAAATACCTTTTCCCAGTAAAAGCAATCTGGGTTCTCTGGAGAAATGGCTGTTTACTGCACTGGAGCTTATATTCTGCCAGAAGCATGAAAAATAAAAAAAATTATTAAATAATGCAAGCAATTATAGATTATGAGAGGTGCTATAATAAAATATAGATGATATATTAAAAGAAAGGCCAACTTTTGTTATGGTGGTTAGGGCAAGACTCTCTGAATAAGTTTCGTTTAAGCTGAGACTCAGAGAAGGAAAAAGGGGCAGCCTTGTGAAGAACGTAGAGAAGAGAATTAGGCATAAGGAACAGAAAGTTAAAAGACCCTGATGTCAAAAGAGTTTAGTTTGCTCACAGATGAGAGGAAAGCACTGTGTTTGGAGCCTAGTACTGGGTAATGTTGGTGGGGATGGCCAGGGAGAATGTGGGTGTGATATCACATCAGGTTGGAAGGACAGGCATGGGCTACTAAACCTAGCAATTTACATTGTGTTCTGGGTGGAATGAGAAAGTCTTAGGAAGATTTAATGTGGGTAGTGACATGATGTGACTTATGTGTTTAAAAGATCATTCTGGCTGCTTTGTGAAAAATAAATTAGAAATGATTTGAGAATGGAAGCAGAGCGACCTGATAAAAGACAATTATGAAAGCTCAGGCAAGAAATAATGGTGGCAGTAGAGATAAAATAAAAGGGTGGTGGCAGTAGAGATAAAAATATGTGGATGAATTCAGATTACATTTTGGAGTTACAAACACCAGGATTAATGTTAGATTAAATGTGTGATGTGGCTGAGGAAAAAGGAAACTTGAAGGAAAATGTCCAGGTTTCTGTCTTGGCATCAAGCTTAGAGATGAAAATCAACAGCTCCATTTTGTTGATTGAGTGTGTTTGAAATGAATTTTTGATTGGAGTGTGTTGATAGGAGTGTGTTTGAGATGAGTTTTAGAAACCAAACGAAAATATTATATAAACAGGAAAAAGTACAACAATTTAAAGTTCCTTTGGGATGTTTCTTACTTTTTTATGAGATTAGGATTCAATACTTACATGAGAATATCTGCATCATTTCATCAAACATGAAAAGTTAAAGGAAATCTTAGTTATCTTCAGATTTTCTGGAAATTTAAATAGTACTATATGTGCTTTGAAAGATAAAATATTGAGATTACCTACAATGATTTAACGGGAAAATTGGAAGAAAAATTAATTTTCTAAGATAGTTTGAAGGTAAAATTGAATAAAGGAGAATGTAAGTTAAACATCAGAAATAATTTTCTGGGCAAGAATAATTCAAATCATAGTGTCTTTTAAAGGCTTATGAAAGCTCTTTCAGCTGAGACATTAAAAATGAGAATTTAGAAAGCCTAGTTTAAAAGGAAGAAAAATATATTGCAAAGGAGATGAAATAAATGTTCCAATGTTTTTAAAAGTATTATTACAGTTTGTGAAACCAAATCCAGTGAGTTAAATGTTCCACCTTTTTCCACAGTGCTCTTTGTATAATGTATTACAATTAGTGAAGGTGAAGTTAAATAGGCCAGTGTAATATTTTAGATGCCATTTCTGAAAGTTTCTTTAATACTGAGTAGAAATTTTTTTAAGGAACTTATCTCAGGCAAAATGAGGGTGCGCCGAAGAGAGACAGGATAAAATTGGACTATCAATTTCAAGAAAAAAAAAAAAAAGGAACATTTGCCTCTACTTGAGTGAAGGGAAAATAGATTTTGGAAGAGTATAGCATAACATTTAGCTGAAAAAAATATTGCAATTGTTGTGAATAAATGAATTTGATCTCAATTGAAAAGAATTTTTATTCCAAAACAACTCTAATAAACACAGTGTATGTAAATAAGATTTATTTTTAAAAATGGACACATTATTTCCATTTTTAAGGTTAGATCTTGAAATTACATGTATTAATCTATTTTTCATTAAGAATTCTACTTTTATAGAAAAGTTATTTGGGGCAAATTATATTCTTGATCCCGAGGATTGGCAGTCTTTTTATTGTACTTAGACATTTAAAATTTTTTTAGCAAAAATAATTTTAATATACCTTTTCTGTGAAAGCAGTGATTTCAATTAAAAATAAGTGTGTCATTATTTATGTATTGATTCTCCAATTTGTCTCCACAAGGATTTGAAACAGAGTATAACATTATGAATCTGGAAGCAAGGCATCTCTGTCATTATACAACCTTACACCTCAGTAAAAGCGGAGATGTGAGAGCTGTTTAAATGCCATGAAGAGAAGCATGAGAAAAATCAATGCTGAAATGAGTAATTGAATGATGTTTGCAGGGGCTGAGTAGGTCATCATTAGGCATGACACGATTATGACGACATTTCTAGAGTTATTCGACCCAATGTACATGATATCTAGTAAGACTAGAAATTACATTCACTGCTTTGATTTACATAATGCTTTAAATAATTAGAACGTAGTCATCAGGCTAATATGTTGCAGAGGAAGATGGAATAATCAGACAGTAAGATAATTCAGTCACAGTGGTGACCTTGGCAATGCTGGCATTTTGTTACTTTCTTGAGAACCTGAGAAAACACTTCCTCACTGAAAGTAAGACTACAGACCTTATAAGATAGAACTAAAACAAAAATTCGATACAGCCAATAATGATATTGGTGAGACCTTCTGTGGCACCTGCTTATGATAGATGTTTCTACATGGAGAGTGAAATAAGTAACCTTATTTAGTATATGATAATTGGTGCAGCATCCCAGATGAGCATCGTTTTATTTATTAAACTGTATGCCCTGTAACCAAGGCATGGACTTCCATTTGGGGCTCTCCATTGTGCTGGAATCTCCCTGAGAGCACATTTTTGCTTTTTCTTCCTTTCTTAGTGATGTTGTTACATCCAGAAAAGGAAAGTCAGAGCAATGCTGGAGAACACTACTGTTAGGTCCTATTTTAGTCGTATTATGTAGCTCTGTATGTTTGAACCACATCTTCTTAGAAATGGATTCTATTTTAAAATAAAAAGAAAAGAAAAATTATAAAGGTTATATTGAATATTTCTAGTAATGCAAAACTCATATTCTCCTTTGAGACAAACTAGTCCCTTGATGAATAGCAATAGTGACTGGGGGGGAAAAAAAACTGTCCTGTATGGTAGCGAAATATACCTCTCTACAACCCTTGCTTGTTGTTCTAATTGCTTTCTTAAGGCACTACAGGGAATGTGCTTAGTCTCTTTTCTAGAAATAATTTTTCATATATTTGAAGAGAGTTATTACATTCTCAGGCTTCATTCACTTTTTTAGACAAAACAGTTTCACCTTTTTTAACTAACAGAATATTGATTCCAGAACTCCCACTTACGCTAGTGGTCTCTCCCTACATACTCTGTGCTCTAAATGTATGCTGACACGGACTGAAAATGATGCACCAACTGTTTTTCCCCAGGATATCATCTTCTTTTCTCTAGAAACTCTGTTCCTATTAGTATTACATTAACAACAACAAAAATAAAGTGAGCAATTGGACTCCCTCATTTTATTGTTAATTTACTGAGTTTGCTGCTAACAAAAATCCTCTAATTCCTTTTACCTGATGTTCTTGTGTACTAATTTTCTACAATCTTTCAAGGTTCATTTTTCAAACTTATATTCTTGCCTTTACATTTAATCCAGAAAATCATTGTAATTTTTTAATGCTAATTCGGTCTTCTAAGGGTGTTCTCACACACTCTCTCCCACTCTGGCTCTTGCTCTTTATCTCTATCTCTGTCTCCATCTCTCTCAGTCTGGGGCCATCCTTAAATCTGCTTCTGTTGCACGGGCCAGAGAGAAGGTTGGAGCTCTGCAACCTGCCCCTAGAGACACTCCCAGGAGGATTTGGATACACCAGGGTGTTCCAACTTAATATTGTCAGACAGACAGCCAGCATCTTCTTTTCTGCAGGACTATAAGTAAATGCATTATCAAGTAACTGCTAATACTGAGTTACATTTTCTTTATACAGAGCAATTAGTTTGCCATGAGTTGGAAAATATATTTATCTATCTAGGACTATGTACTGAATTGCTTAATTGTTTGAAAACTAGTGCAATATATTTCAGAACCTACATTTTTAGGATCAGGCTTATCTAACGTAGCTAATTCATCCTGTCCCCAAACTCTACACCTAAAGTCATCTTAGAAAGGCCTAAAATAAATTACTCTGGAGATGTACTTATATCAATAAAAATGGAGATGATATCCTAAAGCATTAGTACTGCATATCTTCTAGATTCTGTTTAAGAAGAATCACAACATGGATGTAAAAAGCTGTAGAAAGTATGAGAAAAATTGTTGCCATCTGATAAAAATGTCTTTCCAGGTAAAGTAACTTAAAAACCTTTTCCACATTTGGAGGAAATGCTGCCTAAATCAGAATAAATCAACTTCTCTTTGAAATTGACTTGATTTAGAAATGTTATTGTGATAATAAATTATAGTTTTCTCCCAGCATGTAAGACCTTATAATGGAAATCTGGAAGCCACAATTCTGTCTTGTGTTCAATATTATTTTCTACTGGGCACTGGCCAAAATTCATTACAGCTTAAACATAGTTAATTTATTTCTACCTACCTCAGGGTATGTTACAGTAATTAATGGGGGCAGAAAGATTAACTGGAGCAGAAAGATATTATAAAAATCATATATTTTATTTTGATTATATGTTTGAACCATATTTATGTATTTTATTACTCATGTTTCTAAATTATCTATATTTTATAGAATTTTAGAATGCTATTTTATATTCTGAAATGGAATTCCTGCTGAAAACACTAAGTAAATTCAACATTAAGACAAGTAAAATAAATAATATGCCATCTAAAACATTTTATCATTTGTTATTTGAGCGATTGTAGTAAAATCACCAGAGAGGAATATGTAGTTGCAACCATCCACTGTATTTTCAAGATGCTCAGTAACCACGAAATGAATTTCACATCAAGACCATAATGAGAAAAAAGATTCCAGAATAATTTCCTACTTCTTGAATTGAATGTGAATGAATAGAGAAGGCAGATCATTTCTAAAAACAACATCTCATCCAGTGAACTGAATCCTTACAATCTGTGTATTAGGAATCAACATTTGAAAAATTAGGCAATCATGTTGACATGTTCAGGCGATTTTTATTTTGAATATAGTCTATTTCTTCCAGACAACAACAGCCACCACAACTAACTTTTCCATTTTTTAAAATAAGTTGAGTAATAATAGCAACACTCCCAAGTGAACAATCAAGACCTAAGAGTTTTGTTATGAACCAACTACCAGAGGAAATGGTGAGATTTGTGTTATGATTTTTTCCATCTTCCAGCAGGTCATTTATAATTATGGCTATTGGCTCTGTGACCATCCACCAATAACTTCTCTTCTGATAGCCCTTTGATTCTTTAAATAAAGGATTTTACTTCCTATGTTATTCAAAATATGAGTGTTGAACTTAGCACCTTGTGTTCTGGTTAATTATAAATATCGTCATCTTTCCTGATAGATTAGAATCAAGTTGTCTATGTTCTAACTAAGGACATGTCATTTCACCTTGTTAAGCCCCACTTTCTTATTCACAATGTGTGGATAACAATCTTTTCAAATAAACAACACTGAATCCAAAGATTTTGTTAACAAAACTTTTAAAAGGATTAAATAAATATATAACAAGGGAAATAAAGAGGTTCTTCTTTAACACACTCCTATGTTTTATATGAAATATAAATACAAAAATAAGCTAGCCTCACATTCAAGCTAAATAATCCACTTGGTGTTCAGCTTAAAAATATGATTTCCTGAGTAGGTTTCATAGAGTTTGTTGCCCATTAGCTTAATGCCATTTCTGTCCGCTTCATGTCTCATTGAAGCCAGCAACTATTTTTAGGCCTTGATGGTCTACAGGGCTAGTGCTCAGAAGCAGCACAGGTCTGAAGAGGAGACAACAGCCCTTTACTTGGTAAGAACCACACTGTAATTGAAGATGAGGTTTGAAGGGAAGGAGGAAGTTTGCTGGAGCTGTTTTTGCTTGAAGAGTTGTTTTTGCACACAATGCCACACACACTCCGGCGACAATTTTGGAATGAACACCTCATGCTAATGCTGCTTTTACCATTTTCTTAATTTTACATCAGAGACAAACAGCCTCTTAAACACTGTAGCTTAACGATACTTTTGACTTCCCTATATATCTGGGTTTTATCTGTTGTGCAGAGCGGTAGCATCTTTGCTGACTGGCAAGCTTTTGTTCAGTGTTGCAGCTTGGATTTTACATCTAGCAAAAAAGAAAAACCTGCGGTTTTTATAAATCATTTTACTTTTTAAAAAAGAAGAAAACAAACATCCTTCCTTCAGAATTCTCCTTTTCAAAATAAAGCCTGCAAGCCAATGGTAGCAATGCCTTCACTTTTAAGGCACCTTGTACAGGATATGTCTGCTTGAAGAATCTGTCATCTCAGCTTAAGGACCTTGTGTTTTGTGACCAATCAAAGAACATTGTGTACCCTGAGCCTTGTTAGGAAACACATTAGGTACTGCTTAATTTATTTTAAACCTAATTTTAAGCAGGGAAATCAGGTTAGATTTAGCACTTTACTATAAATTATACTTTCTGCGTACATAGATGAAATTAATTTGGGGTGGGGGAATTTGAACTAAAATACATACTCCAAAAAGTTTGCAAATTCCGCTTTTGATCATTTAAAAGAGAAATACAGGGTTGCATTAAGCCTTTAATCAGAAAGACAAAAACTAAGAAAAAAATATTAACATCTTCTATGGATCAAAATAAATTTTTCACGTATTAAAAAGTCTCCCTTCCCAATTATCTTACTGAACTGACTGGTAAGATTTCTTCCTTTGTTCTGAAATATGTCAGAATCTTAGAGAAACTAGATCAATAAGAATATATCTATAAATGTATGTGCACAACAAAAAACATAAAGAAATATATAACATTATATATGTGTGTAAATATATATATACACATACATATATATGTTCTACATGGGCTAAATGCAACGTAAGATATTCTTCTGGTAAAATTGTTATTCTAAACCGTGTCAGCGTTTTAAAAATTTTATTTTACTTTTCATTTTGAAACAGTGTAAACCTTTACATAAATGTTGCAAGAATGGTACCTGACTCTCTTTATCTTCAGTGTACTCCCTGATTTGCTCAGCCCCATGCAGGTTACCAACACAGTCGCAGTACTAGCCATATCCTGGGCTCCTCCCCATCAGTGCATTGACTGCACTGACCGAATCCTTGACCCAGACCAACGGGAAGTAGAAAGGACCATACTACCTTTTAAAACATCATTTGAATTATATTGAGGAACGCCAGGCGTTTCCAGATGTGCTCTAGCTGAGTCTTCTGCTTCAAGACAAGATTGTGCAATCTCCATTTCAGACATTTCCCCTTTCCTTGTAAAGTTCTAAGAAAAAAAGTCCACATCAGAATTTCATACAAACTATCAGCTCTACGTTACTTTTCAAATGAAGCACCGTGAAGTTTGGCAAATTCTATTTCTAGTTTTCTCTCACAATCAGCAACTATAGCAAACACTGAGTGGAAGGGGGAAACATGAGGGAAAATATAGGAAAATCAATTTTATCTACTGCAATTAGAGAAAATAAACCCTATGGAATATTCTGCTTTATTGAATTGGATCTGAATCATCAAATGAAATACATTTTATCTATTATATCTGGCTTATTTATAGAATGTGGTTTATTACATTATACAGTAACTGGAAGGTATTGTGTGAGTCATTTAGCTACTCACCAAGGTTCATTTAGTAAAAGACCACCTCTGTTGCTCTATGTGGTATGATAGAGACTTAAAAAAGAAAAATAAATTGTATAGCTATTATCAGTATTAGTCATAATGCCCTTTTGTTGTGCTAGGAGAAGGTATTTTATAGAAAAACAAAAGAAGTCAGTGACCTAAGAGCTAAATAATTTGCCTAATGTCTCAGCAAGGCTGAGCAACAGAAGATGAAGGTCTCCGGGATCCTCTTCTGGTGCACAAACCAGTGGAATGCATTGTTCTCATAAATGCATATAACTGATAAGAGGCTCCCTACCCCCTCCCCCCCAGAACACAGAAAGACACCAGTTAAATGCCTTTCTGGGTGAAAAAGGTCTCTAGGGTACAGGCTATTTTCTTATCCTCCTATGATAAAGGGAAGATTTGGATGAATTAAGACACCTTAGCATTCAGAGAAAACTGCCAAAAATAAGGGAAAAGAGTTACCCGGCTTAACATTTGTTCTTGAATAGGGAGGGATGAAATAGAGTGTTTAGTTACTCAGAAACTGTATCCCAAATGCAAGGAGTGATGTTTGTCCCCAAATAAAGTCATATGATAAACACATGTGCTTGTTAAACAGCCCACTCCAAACCACGCACTGAAGTGAAAAGAGGGTTGAAGATATGTTTTATTTGATGAACCATACACAAATCTTAGTATATGTTCACAACCTCATTAAATATATAGAAACCCTCTGAAACAAACCAAACATGGTCACAAACTTCCTGAGCCTATTTTGGGAAATAGAACTACTGGGCAAGTTAAGCTTCAGGCCACAGACCAACCACAAAAGCCACAAGTATGGCTGAATGGGTAAATTTGGAAACCCATAGTGCTGAGCCTGGGATATTCCTTGGGAGGCTGAAGGCTGAGAAGCAAACAGTTACTCAGGGAATTACTGTATTTGACCATATATGGCATATCTGAAAGTGGAAGCTACAAAATTGTCACGGATTTTTTTTTCTATAGCCTAATCTCACCTGTGGCTAAAGATAACTAATATAAAATTCTGCTGGCTAGGTGCAAAAATCAGATTTTAGCTCTATAGATATAGATATAGATATAGATATTTATAGATATAGATAGATGATATTGATGCAGGTATAGAAAGATAAAGATATAGCTGGATGTGCTGGCTCACACCAGTAATCCTAGCAACTCAGTAGGCTGAGGAAGGAGGATCGCTTGAGCCTAGAAGTTCAAGACAAGACTGGGAAACATAGTGTGATCCTCCATCTCAAAAAAATCTAATAAATAAATAAATTAGCTGGCTGTGGTGGCATGCACCGGTAGTCCCCGCTACTTGAGAGGCCAAGGTGGGAGGATCACTTGAGCCCAGGAGTTTGAGGCTGCAGTGAGCCATGATTGCACCACTGCACTCTAGTCTGGGTGACAGAGTGAGACCTTGTTTCTAAAAAAAAATTGGGATTAAAAAATATAGAATGCACATACATACATATATAATATACATATTTCTAAATAGTATATAAATTCTAGAATTGTACCAATAACGCCCCAGCATTTTTAAATGTTTCAAAGTAGATTTTCTTTAACTAGTGTTGAGTATCTCTGTGGGTATAAGGATGTATTCTTGAGGATTCAAGGAGTCTCAATTTTTTCAATGTTAGGTTTAGGTTTTCATTGCTGTGATAACCTTTAAAAACTTAATACAGAATATTCTGGATCGTCTGGAGGATCCCAAACTGCCATTTGATTTGTGCTTACAAATTGATGCCACATGGTATTTCTGAAGGGAAAAAAAGAAATGGCTTCAATATATAAACCATGCATTCACCCCCAAATGAAGGCCAAATGCTGTCATGATTTACTGTACAAAAGAAATTTTCACAGCAGTTCCCAAAGGGCAAATTGGGGTGAACTGAATCATCACATAACGCAGGGTAATACAGACCTAGCAGTCCCTGCCACAGGGAAGTCAGTAAAGGCAGCTCTTTGTGCCAGAGTCCTGGCTTCCACTCCTGTAACATACTTGGAACATTCACTAAGGGTAGAGGGAATCCAGAAATGACCACCAGCATCAGGCATCTTGTAGGACATACTTTCCTGAAGGCTCTAGGAAAGCACATTTTCATGTAATGGGGGTATATAAAGAACCTCACCTTTAAGCACAGTACAAAATTGTAAAATAGCAAATTTGGGTAGAAATAGCTAAAATGAAAGAAATATCTTTGACAGAGGCTTTGTAATGCAAATTAGATCTCTATTTAAAAAGTCAATGTGCAGCAATTATAAATCGGAAGACTGAGAACTTTCTGAAAGTGTGTATTCCTTTCTTCCTATTCCACTCAATAAGCAAAGTTTGAGCACCAGTTGTGCCAAACAGTGAAGCATGGTCCCTACCCTTAGGGTACTTACATTTTAGGAAAAGAGACACAAATAAAGAGATAATTTTAGTATACTTTGGGTGCAGTGGGAGACAGAGAAGAACACTTTTGCAACCTGATACAAAAGTAGCACCAAACAATCACGGAGCAAAGGAGGCCCCCGTGGAAGCACATTAAAATGAGGACTAGCAGTGGAGTCACGGAATTCAAATGATGGGAGAAGAGTATCAGATCTAAATCTGCAGTAGAGACAGTCTCTTAGTGCGAAGGGATTGGTCCTTTTGTTAAACACCAACACACACTATGTGGGTATGTCACCGTAGGTCACTGCATATTCTTGGTACATTGTACTTAATTCAGCTTGAGCTGCATTCTTTTCAACTCTCATCACATTGTTCTTAGAAAGGCACAAAGTACATCAATAACTGGTTTTTTTTAATAGTGACAAATAATTCTAGCATCCTGCAGTGCTTCTAGTTATCTCAAAAGACGTTGCAAAATCCTAAATACAATTTTCATTAATTTCAAGATTCAAGAAAAAAAAGGAAAGACATTTGTATAGGAAAATTATTTTTAATCCAAGGTACACCTTATTTCTTTAAAAGGGATGGAAAGTGCCCTACAGAGTCAGCTCAAGAATCAGAACAATTCAGAATGGAATTGTGCTAAACCTGTGAGAGCTATGTGGCTTGGCTAGTTATTGGCATAGCCCAGACTACTAGACATATTTCTTAGAAGCCCCACTTAAGGTTTCGTTTTCATGTAAGTGTAACTTATAAGTAACAAGAGCTAAAGCATCTTCTTCCTCTGCTGCTTTGAGATCGATGTCACAAATCATCCCGAAAGCTGGGTCCAGTGGGTCCATAAAGCCCGTTGTAGTTGCATGCTTACAGCCTTCAGCAGTGAGCCTACAGATCAGGAAAGCAAGCGGCAGCATGAACCGGAAATGTTACAAGCTTCAGAGTAAATTCTAAGTAATGGGATCATGAGCTGGAAGTACTCTAAGAATCTGAAGTTCAATAGCTAGGAGTCTGACATCAGGTTCAATATATTGAAAACTGTGACTTGTTAGCAATAGTAACTTTTCTTTCCAGCCCCACCCACATTCAAAGGATGCTATTGTAATTTAGACATAGAGACTCTTACAAATCCAGAGAAGAAGATATATGTGCGACATATAAAGTTCAGTTTTAATTGCAGTTTATGTTGGTGTTGGGCAGGAATTCCGCCTTCTGGAATGCTATTCAAACCAAACCCCAGACCCTTGGAGAGTGCTCTGCTTTATTTATTGTTCTGCAATATCGTCTGCTTTTCCCAGTGTTCTTTGTGCTTAGGAAATATTTTGTGCATGTCCCTTTTTTGCAGCACAGCTGCTGATTTCAGTGAAAATGAATGGTGGAGTATTTATTCATGTATATAGTTGTTCTTTTCTTTTTGCATTCTTTAAGAATAAAATCTTATAACTTCATCCCCCCAGGTAGTGATAGAAGCCAGGCAGAAATTATTTAAAGGAAAAAATGAGATTAATATTTCAGTTTGAATGTCAAAAGCAGAGGGAACTTGGGCAGTATAAAAGGGTCATGAATTCACAGGCAATATCATCTGTAGTGTTTTATCTTCATACAGAGCTAAAAAAAAGATTTTGAATTCATTTTTTAGCCTGAAATAATACTTCGAATGTAACTCACTATAAAGCAAACTGTTTAAAACAAAATTAAATATTCCATCAGGTTTTTTACTTTCTTTGTATTTCATTCATCTCACCTCTTTCTTGAAATCTCATTTCATAAGCATGTTTTATTAATGATCTATTAATAAGCATTCACTTAAAACATGACTGATTAAAAAGTAGACCTGATTTTAAGTAAGTGTCCTGAAAGTGTTTCATTTATTGAATTCATTGAGGTTTAAGTTCTCATTTGTATAGCTAGAGGGTAAATTACAGATACTCATGCTTGTTTTATCATTATAATGAAAGCAGTACTGATATTTGCAACACTAATTAAAATTCTACTCTGATCCATATAAATGCAGTCGCTTCCCCAAATAGATTATTTTCAGATCTTTATATAAAATTTACTATATATGTATGTGATAATGAAAGTACCTATCTTTAGTGTAACATAATCAAGGTTAAGAGAAAGTAAAAATTAGGTTCAGACTTTTTAATACTGCAGGGTACATTTTTAGTACCCTACAGAGAGAATTAGTCACACGACTCCCATTAACTTTAATGGAACCTGTATGGGCAAATTGTATGCTTAAATTCAGAGGAAGTTAACGTCTGTAGAGTTTACTAGTTCCATTTTTTTTCTTCGTACTTTTAGTTTGGGTTACTTTTACTTTCTCATGATCCAGAAGGAAGACAAGTCAATATGAGTGATCAACATAAATGTTTACCAAGCTTTATAAGCCCCGGTTTTCTACACGTCTGCCATGAAGTTAGAAATCTGCAAACAAAGCTTATAGCATTTGTGATTCCATTAGCAAGCAAATTCAACTATATAGCATGGTTTTTAAATATGAAAATTATAATTATCCTTTAAATATAATAAATATTATAATGTTCTTTATTCTCTAGTGTGTACTCGTATTTCACATTTGCATTTGCAATTACAATAGCAAAATCAGAAACTTTACAAATATTTTCAAAATAACGTATGTTGAAATAAAATCATTGTATTACCATATTAGGTGTTTATATTTGAAATAAAGTGTGTTTAGAATTGTATATATTGGTCTTATTAAAATATTATATGTCACGTTTAGACACTATTGAGAAAGACAAGAATAGGCAATTAAAAATTAAAACATCCTCACGAGATAAAGGAAGCTAAATGTTCTTCACAACTATCAACGATATCTTTCTATAACTGTGAATTCAATCATCTGACAATGTAATGAAATTCTGATCAGTTAACAAATCTAGTCAAAAGTGTTTAGAATTTATATTTACCACACAAGGAAAAAAAAAGAGAAATAAGTGAAGATACTTCTAATGTCAACTCATTCAAGATGTTCATACCACTATTAATTTGGAAACAACTAAGAATCTCTCTAGTCTCTCTTCCTCCCATCAAATAGACCTATTTGTATTTCGAGTTGTCTGGAAATTCACCATTTTAAAAAGTTAACCTTTAAAAAAAAAAAAGAACTCGGAATGTAAACTTAAGAGAATTTTTTATTGTATCTTATTTGGGCATCTAAACAATCAAAACAGAACTTATAAGACAAAAAAAAAAAAACATGGTTTAATTGGGAATAAAAAGAAGACATGAATGATGACACCAAAATTAATGACATAAGTTAATTTCATCTTGGACAGATGTTTCAGATCTACTCCAAATCTACTCCTCATTCATTTGTTGAGCAATTTTTATTAAGCACCCACAATGTCCTTATACAACTTTAGGAAATGGGTTAGGTGATAGACAAAGCATACAAATGCCCTGTAATCTTGGATCTGACATTCTAATGGGTCAAAAAAAAAAAAAAAAAAAAAAAAAAAAAGAAGGAAATGAGAGGAGGAAAGACAATTTAAGATTGTGATACATACTAAAAAGGAATTGTTCAATTTTCACCAACTGAGAGTGCAGCTATTTGATTTTATTTCTCTCCTCAACTTCTTCGATAACCCCCTTTTACTCCTTGAAGTTAAAAGTAAATATAAGTATATCAGTAGATCTATATTTCATCCATCTCATTGTGCCATTTCCCTTAAAAGGCATCCACATATTCATGAAACACATCAATATTTGCCATGTTTCATAACATCCATGTTATGTGTTTGTCAACATTCAAAGATGCTCACTTTCATTGAAGTTTTTTAGCTCTTGCTGTTGTGGCTGAATGTGTTCCATCCAAAATTCAGGTGTTGTAACTTAACTGCCAATGTAACAGTATTAAGGGGTAGGACCTTCAGAGGATGGTTAAGTCATGATTAAGTCATTAAGTCAGTGCCTTTTTAAATGGTCTTGCGAGGAGTTCTTCCAGTTTGTCCTTTTACCTTCTGCCATGTGAGGACAATGTTTTTCCCCTTCAGAGGACACACACAGCATTCAAGATTTCATCTAGGAAGTAGAGTCTGGACCCTCACCAGACAATGAACCTGCCAGTGTAT
The DNA here is from genome assembly GCF_003255815.1 of Theropithecus gelada. Classification (NCBI taxonomy): domain Eukaryota; kingdom Metazoa; phylum Chordata; class Mammalia; order Primates; family Cercopithecidae; genus Theropithecus; species Theropithecus gelada. Next base: position 78,753,880 of record NC_037676.1, read on the forward strand.
TGATCTTGAACTTCCCAGCCTCTAGAACTCTGAGAAATAAAATTTTGTATTTTATAAGTTACCTATTCTGTGGTATTTTGTTATTGCAGCCCGCCCAAATGGACTGAGACACCAACTTTTGCAGTTTTCAGTATTTTGGGTTTGTCCCCATGTCACCAAAGAAGTTCAATGACTGAAAACCCAAGACTGTGAAAAAAAAAGTCTTCAGAAGAGGTTAGTGAATGAGGATTTTTCTCCAAAGCAAAATGATTGTCACTGCATGGTTTTTTCTCATTTTGTGTGATTTTTCTATGTGGAGAACAAAAAAAGAGTGTGAAAGATAAGTTGGATGTGAATTTGGCTGCTTGTAATTCTATGAAATTACACTGACTGTCTTGTCTTCTATGTCAGACACTAAAACTATTTCCTCTGACTAGCAAAAGAGATGCCAGTGCTTTTGTCTGTTATTTTTTCTTAATGCATAATTTATGTATGGCCCATTTATTAATAACAATGAAGTGTTGTACCTGGAAATCTGCTCTCAAAAGAACAGAATATACAGAATGAAACAACATTTTCATAAGACAGATATGATGTTTTCATTAAAAAAATAAAACTTGCCCTAGTTAATTCTTCCTAAAATGTTGGAAAAAATCCAGCAGAAATTATTCAATTATTAAAATAACCATATTTATCACATTAAACAAGAATTTTAACTCTTCCCTGGTTTCTGATAAATCTCAAGGGAAATTAAACATAAGGGCATATTCTAGAAGAGGAAATATTTCAGTAAAGCACCATTTTTGTTATTTCCTTCAATGCAGAGAAACTTTACTATTCACTTTATATATATTTCCCTTGCCTAACACAATGATGCACCATATTGTAATGATAATAAAATCTATACTAGCTAACAATTATGAGGTAATTAATATTCATGAGGCAATGTGCTGAACATTTTGTACATATTATGTCATTTAATCTTTGCAAAAATGTAACAGTTTTGGTACTATGATTGTGTCATGTTACCAATAAAAAGAGATTAAATATTTTGCCAAAGTTCTCTTGGTAAGAGAAAGAGCTAGTATTTAGGTTTAAGTATCTGACTCTAGAACCCTACTAGTTTCTACCGCCTTGTTTAGAGAAGGTACTCAAAAACACATTTACATTAAATTAAAATCTTGCTAGATTTAGCTGTCTTGAGATAAGCCATTAGAAGATGTAAACATTGGCTGGCTGCAGTGGCTCACGCCTGTAATCCCAGCATTTTGGGAGGCCGAGGCAGGCGCATCACAAGGTCAGGAGATCGAGACCATCCTGGCTAACACAGTGAAACCCCGTCTCCACTAAACATACAAAAACAAAATTAACCGGGTGTGGTGGCATGGCCTGTACCCCAGCTAGTGGGGAGCCTGAGGTGGGAGAGTGGCCTGAACTCGAGAGGCAGAGCTTGCAGTGAGCCAAGATCGTGCCACTGCACTCTAGCCTGGGCGACAGAGAGACTCCGTCTCAAAAAAAATAAAATAAAATAAAATAAAATAAGAAGAATAAGAAAAAGAAGATGTAAACTTCTGGATACGTGTCTGGTGTAAAAAGTAAAATATCAATAGATTAAATAATTCTATCTATTCCAAATGTTCTAAACCTAATTACACCCAATTGTTTTCATTTATGTAATTATTTGGGAGTGATTTGCTTATACCTGCATTATTACCTGTATTAGCTTTATATAGTGCATTAGTCCATTTTCACACTGCTATAAACACATATATAGCATAGCTGGAGAGGCCTCAGGAAACTTAAAATCATGGCAGAAAGCAAGGGGGAAGCAAGGCACCTTATTCACAAGGTGGAAGGAAGGAGAATGAACTCAGGAGGAACTACCAAACACTTATAAAACCATCAGATCTCATGAGAACTCACTCACTATCATGAGAACAGCATGGGGGAACCACTCCCATGATCCAGTTACCTCCACCCTGTCTCTCCCTTGACATGTGGCAATTATGGGGATTTTAGGGACTACAATTAAAGATGAGATTTTGGGTGGGGACACAACCAAACCATATCATGTAGTATGGCAGGGAGACATTTAAGGTCTCTCCATTACCTCTACCTCCTAGTATCAATGCCTTTGTGTGACTTATTTCCTTTGAATGTGGATCAGACTTGTAACTTATGCTTTTACCTAAAATAATGTAGCAAAGGTGGTGTGGTGGGATGCACATTATTACTTGTATGCAATCATATGTATATGTTACATAAGATTATAGCTTCCATTTAACTGTAGTCTCTCTCTCTCTCTCTCTCTCTCTCTCTCTCTCTCTCTGTCCCTCTCTCTCCCCAGACACACACACACACACACACACACACACACACACAACACACACACACTTACTTTACTTTCTGGCTTTTATGAAGCAAGCAGCAATGTTAGAAGGCGTATGTAGCAAGGAATTAAGGGCAGCGTCTAGGAGCTGAGAAAGGCTTCTAGTCAACAGCCTGCAAGGATCTCCAGTTGACAACCAGCAAGAAAATGAGGTCCTCCATCCTGCAACCACAAGGAAATGAATCATGGTAGTAACCTAAGTGGATTTGGACGTGAGTCCTTCCACAGTCAGCCCTTCAGATAAAAACCCAGTCCTGAACAAGACTTGGACTGCAGTCTTTCACAGAATTCAGCTAATCCGTGTTCAGACTCTTAACCTAAAGAAACTGTTAGGTAACAAATGTCTATTGTTTTAAGCCACTACATTTATGATTACTTGCTATACAATAGAAAAATAATACATGTACTCAGCCTTATTATAGCAGGAATCTAACACTGATTTTAATTATTGTCAAATAATTTAGCTGATTAATTTAAGTTGGTTTAGCTGGTTAAGATTTAGTTAGTTTTTGTGTACTCAGAGGACCTGAATGAATATATATTGATGGAGGAATGATAATATATCATTAGTATAAAATCGACAAGGAAGAGGTAAAACCTGATAATGGTTTAATTGTATTATCATTGTTTTTCAATTTTTTTTTTGCCTGACAATTGCACTTTTTCTTTTATTTGTGTGTAATAAAGAGTGAGCATTGTAAGCAAAAATAGCTTTGGTTAGAATTTCAACATTAGAAAAGAAGAAGAAATTACTTAGCCTCTAGAAATTTACTAATGTGACTTTCTACATCTGTGTTGTGTACGTTGCTATTATAGCTCTTTCTATAACTTTAGGGTCAATGCTATGAGAAGTCATCAGTGAAGCTTTTGTACAGTCATTTCCATGTTTAAGATCATTAAAAGAACTGCTTTAGACTTCATTCTCCATTTCAAGAACTCTAAATCACACTTGAATGGACATTTACTTTATTCCTATGTTATTCAGGCATTCTAAGAGGCCTACTAAATGACCTTCAAAAGGAAACTAACTGTAGAAAGCAGATATATGGATTTGAGTGTTCAATGAAAATGCTGGCCTCTTTTTAAAATGTGATTACTCATAAAATTAAGATACAATGGAATTATTTCTATGGTTAATATTTGTCATTGACTGTAATATTACTAACATTATAGGCAGATGAAGTGAAATACAATAGTCTTTAAAACAATCTTGATTTTAAAAAGCCATGTCTTAATTTTGTACCCTTCAGAAAATTGCCATATTGTTTCCTTTCTAGACATCAAATATTTCTCGAGTCATGGCCAATAAAGCAGATCATATAAGCAGATCATATAAGCAGATTTGCTTATATGAAGAAAATATAAAATCATCCAGTTTGCTTCACTTTATAGATGAAGATATTGAAGTACAAAAAGAGGCTAAACCAAGGACAAAAAAAGTGGATAATGGCAGAATAGCACTAGAAATCTCTTCTGAGTTTAACTAATGAACATAGGCCTCTAATTTTTTTGTGCATTTACCACAACTTAGTAACTGAGTCACAGAGGTAGGATATATCACTTATTTGTTCTGTCTTGTCTTAGACTATAAGAACCTAGCTTTGAGAAACATTCACTTCTCCATATAATGTTATACTTTCTGATGTAGCATGGATACCAAGTAAAGATTAATAAAAGAAAATTTGAAGCAGTGATTTTTGAAAAGAATCTGAAGAAATTATGATTTTGAAGGAGTAGGAATATATGGTGTCAATATATCAAGTAATTTTTGAAAGGAGATAGGGTATTTATTCATTAATGAATAGCTAGCATAACTCAAAAGTGTTTGCTGAATCTAAAGCATTAATTTCTGTAGTTTTGAAAGGATCTAGTTACTACTCACTGTTCTACCCACATATAATGGAAGCCACTATATTTTTTTAGACCAAAATTTGAAAAAAAAAAGTAAAATTTAAAAAGTAAAATTTAATCCTAGATCATACATAACACACGAAAGAGTTCAAAGTTTATTTCTGGGTATTATTAATTATGTACCAGTTTAGGATTTTACAATCTCTGTAAATGTTATGTGTACAATATTAGTTGAAAAGTTTAATAAAATCGTGGCAACTTTAATTAATTTCAGAAAATTCAAAATAGTCAAATGTCATCAAACTTCAACTTTTTTTATATTTAAAACTAAAAATCATTGAATTTTAATTTTTTCTCACTCCAGAATGCAATATTTTATTTTTCTTACCTATTTAGAAAGAAAAAGAGTAAAAGTAGATAGAAAAAAATTAATATTATTCTTTTTTAATGTAACTTTTGGAATACAAAAGTACCTTGGAAAAACTGAAGATAGCATTTTACTATTATACTCAGTAGTCTAAAAGAAGACCTCATGAGATAACATGGTTCAGAGGTGCACAACAGAGTAATAGTTAAAATAAAAAAAGTTTTTAAATTGGGTAACTTATTGGTTTTCACCAACTTTATTGGTTGGAGTGTGTGAACTTTGGAACTCTTTATAGAACTGCATGGTTTTCATATTCGTTATGCCTGCATATATGTGTATAGATAATTGCTATGCCTTGCACCAAGGATATGAACTGTGTAAAATTACTGTAGGAAGTTGTAAATGATGTATGAAATGAGAAATCTTTGCTCACTGGCAGTACATGGATAGAACAGAGATACTGACGTGCAATCGCTTCTCTGTCATTTTTCATAGTATTCATCTTATAAAAGGCAGAACATATCAATAAACCTGAAGTGTCAAACATGCATACTAAACAACATATTTCATTGCTCCTTTTAAAATCCTACTTTTTTCTTAAAAACCAGTTTACAAAAACCTTTGTGCTCAAGGTAAATATGAAAACTTCTACATTAATGATTTCGATTACCCATTCAAAAATCTTAAATGCAAAAAATTCTAAATAGCACCATACGTATGTGCCTTTACAGTTAAATTCAGTATTGAAAGTTTCCAGATTTGCCATTCAAGGTACACCTTTTTGTCAGGACATAATAGAAGCTTTATCTATAATGATTAACATATAACTATTTAAAAACATCTGAGAGTAGAAGTGATTATTTTCATTTTGTATCTTGATGTCTGAAAGACTTCAGATTTCACCCACTGTTTACTGGCACAAGCAACAGAATCAACATTGACCTTCTAAATTGTTATTAATCTAAAATTATTGTGTCTGACTTCTCACTCTCGCTGACCAATCCTCAAATCAGTTGCTTAATCAAACAATTGAGGTAATTAAACTTTTGCATATTCAATGCCATCTTGTCACAAAGTTCCCAGTACCAGGAAACCAAACTTGAGAACAATAATTAAATGACAATACAAATGGTCTTCCAGATTCTGGATTGGCTTGTAAGAAGTTTGGAAGCCACCACTACATCCTAACAACCACCCAAAAGCTGAACAAACTGAAAAATCAACACTTCTGAGAGCCATATGACATGTGAGATCACAGGGCAAACCTCTGCCTCCAAAATTGGAGAGACCAACAGGCAAATACAGAGAATTAAAACTTAGGGAAGAAGAAACCCACATGCTGAAACCTCCACAGGAACCAGTGCTGGGGCAGGAAAATCCGATCTGTAGTTGATGAATTGCTGGAGATTCAGTGAAAACAAGATTGAGAGGGAAAAACTCCAGGGAGATTCAGTCAATGGGTGAGAGAGATTTATTTATTATAGCAGTGCTATAAATACATTATAGTAATATAATAATATATCATATGACTATAATTTATATATTAGATATAATGTGTATATAACAATATAAGTAATATAATAAATGCATCATAGCATTCATTCTATTATATATAATGTATATGTAACAATATAAGTAATATAATAAATGCTTTATAGCATTTATTATAGCAACACTATAATAAATGATTCTGGGAAAAGCGGATAACTAAATGCAGAAGAATGAGACCCCTATCTCTCACTATATACATAAATCAAATCAAAGTGAGTTGAAGACTTAATGTAAGACCTCAAACTATAAAACTACTAGAAGAACACATTGAGGAAATGCTTCAGGACATTGGTCTGAGGAAAGATTTATTGTGTAAGACCTCAGAAGCACAGTCAAGCAAAGTGAAAATGGACAATTGGGATTATATCAAGCTAAAAAGCTTCTGGAAGGCAAAGAAAACAATCAACAAAATGAAGAGATAACCCACAGAATGGGAAAAAATATTTGCAAACTTCCTATAGGAAAATACATTAATGGCCAGAATATAGAAGGAGCTCAAATAACTGAATAGCAAAAGAAAAAATAAAACAACAAATAGATTTAAAATTGGCAAAAGATCTGAACAGATATTTCTCAAAAGAAGACATAAAAATGTCTAACAGGCATATGAAAAATGTTCAGCATCACTAATTATCATAGAAATGCAATCAAAACCACAATGAGATATCTCACTCCAGTTAAAATGACTTGTATCAAAAAGAGAGGTTATAAGAGATGCTGGAAACGACATGGAGAAAGGAGGACCCTCAAACACTGTGGTGGGAATGCAAATTAGTAGAATCACTATGGAGAACAGGATGGAGATTCCTCAAAAAGCTAAAAGTAGAACTACCATGTGAGCCAGCAATTCCACTACTGGGTATAGGCGAAAGGAAAACAATATATCAAAGAGATATCTGTACTTCTATGTCTCTTGTAGCACTATTTACAATCGTCAAAATATGAAATTAACCTAAGTGCTCATCAACGAATGAATGAAGTATGGTATTATGTACACCATTTTACTCAACCGTTAAAAATAATAACATTCTGCCATTTGCAGCAACATTGATAGAACTGAAGTTGACTATGTTAAGTGAAATAAGCCAAGAACAGAAAGAAAAATGTTGCATGTTCTCAGACATATGTGGAAACTAAAAGATGAAACATGTTTCATAAAGATAAAGAGTAGAACAGTGATTACCAGAGACCAGAAAGGGGAATAAAGTAAGGGGAAAAATAATTAAATGTACTTATTACCACCGAACCTCACACTTACAAATGGTAAAGATGGTAAATGATATATGTATATTTTATATTTAAAATGAAGTAAAATTTAAAAACACAAATCTAGAACACTATACTCAGTGAAGTTATCTTTTAAAAGTGAAGGAAAAATAAAAACTTTTTCAGACAAACAACATTGAAGACATTTGTTGCCAGTAGACCTGCCTTGCAAGAAATTTTAAAGGTACTTTAAACCAGTACTTTGGGAGGCTAATGGGGGCAGTTCACGAGGTCAGGAGGTTGAGACCATCCTGGCCTACCTGGTGAAACCTCATCTCTACTAAAATACAAAAAAAATTAGCTGGGCGTGATGGCATATGCCTATACTCCCAGCTACTTGGGAGGCTGAGGCAGGAGAATCACTTGAATCCGGGAGGCAGAGATTGCAATGAGTCGAGATCACACCAGTGCACTCCAGCCTGGATGACAGAGTGAGACTCTGTCTAAAAAAAAAAAGAAAAAAAAAAAGGCCTTTAGAAAGATAGAAAATATTTTGATTTCAGGTCTTATACTTAAGTCTGATCCATCCTGAGTTGATTTCAGTATAAGGTGAGAGATGAGAATCCAGTTTCATTCTTCTACATGTGACTTGCAAATTATCCCAGCACCATTGTCCTTTGCCCACTTTATGTTTATGTTTTTGTTCACTTTGTCAAAGATTAGTTGGCTGTAAGTATTTGGCTTTATTTCTGGGTTCTCTATTCTGTTCCATTGGTATATGTGCCTATGTTTATACCAGTACCATGCTGTTTCAGTAACTATAGCCTTGTAGTATAGTTTGAAGTTAGGTAATGTGATGCCTCCAGATTTGTTCTTTTTGCTTAGTCTTGTTTTGGCTCTGTGGGCTGTTTTTTGGTTCCATATGAATTTTTGGATTGTTTTCTCCCAGTTGTGTGAAGAATGATGATGTTATTTTGATGGAAATTGCATTGTATCTGTAGATTGCTTTTGGCAGTTTGGTTATTTTTACAATACTCATTCTACCCATCTATGAACATGGGATGTTTTTCCATTTGTTTGTGTTGTCTATGGTTTCTTTCAGAAGTGTTTTGTAGTTTTCCTTGCAGAGAACTTTCACCTCCTTGGATAGATATATTCCTAAGTATTTTATTTTGTTTGTAACTGTTGTAGAAAGGGATTGAGTTCTTGATTTGGTTCTCAGCTTGGTCGTTGTTGGTGTATAGCAGTTATCTGTGAACATTAATTTTGTGTCTTGAAACTTTGCTAAATTCATTTATCAGACCTAGGAGCTTTTTGGATGAGTCCTTAGGGTTTTTTAGGTATATGATTATATCATCATTGAAGAGTGACAGTTTGACTTCTTCTTTACTGATTTGGAAAGATTTATTTCTCTTGTCTGATTGTTCTGGCTACGATGTCCAGCACTATGTTGAATAGAAGCAGTGAAAGTTAGTATCCTTGTCTTGTTCCACTTCTCAGGGGGAATGCTTTCAGCTTTTTCCCATTCACTGTAATGTTGGCTGTGGTTTTATCATAGATGGCTTTTAAAAGCTGATTCTTAGAAAAACCATACCTATATGTATGTTCATTCTATGCCAATTTTGCTGAGGGTTTTTATCATAAAGTGATGCTGGATTTTGTCAAATGCTTTTTCTGTGTCTATTGAGACAATCACATGATTTTTGTTTTTAATTCTGTTTATCTGAGATATCACATTTATTGACTTGTGTATGGTAAGCCATCCCTGCATTCCTGGTATGAACCCCATTTGATCACTATGCATTGTCTTTTTTATATGCTGTTGGATTAAGTTCACAAGAATTTTTTGAAGATTTTTGAATCTGTGTTCATCAAGCACACTGGTCTGTGGTTTTCTTTTTCTGTTATGTCATGTCCTGATTTTGGAATTAGGGTGATACTGGCTTCACAGAATGATTTAGAGAGAATTCCTATTTTCTCTATCTTTTGGAATAGTTTCACTAAGATTGATACAAATTTCCTTTGAATGTCTGATAGAATTCAACTGTGAATCCATCTGGTCCTAAACTTATTTTGTTGACAACTTTTTTATTACTGTTTCAATCTTGATACTTGTTATTGATCCATTAAGAGTTTCTATTTCTTCCTGATTTAATCTAAGAGGATTGTATATTTCCAGGAATTTATATTGCACATCTCTGTATTTTCTAGTTTGTGCACATAAAGGTGTTCATAGTAGCCTTGAATGACTTTGTGTGTGTGTGGTATCAGTTGTAATATCTCCTGTTTGATTTCTAATTGATCCCATCTAATTATTTGAGTCTAACTGATCCAAATCTAATTATTCAGATCTTCTTTCTTCTTTACTTGGCTAATCTCACTAATGGTCTATTAATTTTATTTATCTTTTCAAAGAATCAGCTTTTTGTTTCATTTATGTTTTTATTATTATTTTGTTGGTGTTGTTATTGTTGTTTGGTTTTGCTTCAATTTCATTTCATTCTACTCTGATCTTTGTTATTTCTCTTCCTCTGCTGGGTTTGGGTTTGGTTTGTTCTTGTTTCTCTAGTTCCTTGAGGTGTGATCTTAGATGGTCTATTTGTACTTCTTCAGACTTTTTGATGTAGGCATTTAATGTTATGAGCTTTCCTCTTAAAAGTGCTTTTGCTGTATCCCAGAGGTTTTGGTAAATTTTGTCACTATTATCATTCAATTCAAAGAAATTTTAATTTCCATCTTGATTTCATTGTTGATCCAAATATCACTCAAGAGTAGATTATTTAATTTCTATGTATTTGCATAGTCTTGATAGTTCCTTTTGGAGTTCAGTTCTAGTTTTATTCCACTGTTTTCTGAAAGAACACATGATATAACTTTGATTTTCTGAAATTTATTGAGACTTGTTTTTGTAACTTATTGTATGATCTATCTTGGAGAATGTTCCATGTGCTGATGAAAATGATGTATATTCTGCAGTTGTTGGGTAGAATGTTCTGTAAATATATATTAAATCCATTTGTTCTAGGGTACAGTTTAAGCTCATTGTTTCTTTGTTGACTTTCTGTCTTGATGACCTAATGCTGTCAGTGGTGTATGAAAGTCCCCCACTGTTATTATGGTGCTGTATGTCTCATTTCTGTGGTCTAGTAGTAACTGTTTTATAAATTTGGGAGCTCTAACCATAAATATTCTAGAGAATAACATCCATAAAAACTCTTGTAGACATTGGCTTAGACAAAGAGTTTATGATCAAGAACAAAAAGCATATGAAACAAAAGGAAAAGTAAATAGAGTGGCCTAATTAAACTAAAAAGCTTCTGCACAGCAAAAGAAACAATCAACAGAGTAAACAGACAACCCACTAAGTGGAAGAAAATCTTCTCAACCTATGTGATATGGTTTGGCTTTGTGTACCCTCCCAAATCTCACCTTGAATTGTAATAATCCATACATGTCAAGCACAGGACCAAGTGGAGATAATTAAATCATGGGGGTGATTTCCCCCATACTGTTCTCATGATAGTGACTTCTCACAAGATCTGATGGTTTTGCAAGGAGCTCCCACCTTCACTCTGCTCTCATTATCTCTCCTGCTGCCCTGTGAAGAGATGCCTTCTGCCATGATTATAAGTTGCCTGAGGCCTCCCCAGTCATGTGGAACTGTGAGTCAATTAAACCTTTTTTAAAAATAAATTACCCAGTCTCTGGTATCTCTTCATAGCAGTGTGAGAGCAGACTAATACACTATGTATCTGACAAGAACTAATATCCAGAATCTATAAAAAAACTCAAACAAATCAGTAAGAAAAAAGAAAAACAACTAATTCCATCAAAAGGTGGGCAAAGGACACGAATAGACAATTCTCAAAAGAAGATATTCAAATGGCCAACAGACATATGAAAAAAAATGCTCAATATCACTTATTATCAGGGAAGGGCAAATTAAAACCACAACAAGATAACACCTTACTCCTGCAAGTATCACCATAATTTTAAAAACAAAAAGTAATGGATGTTGGCATGAATGTGGTGAAAAGGGAACATTTATTTATACTGCTAGTGGTAATATTAACTAGTATAATCACCATGGAAAACAGTATGGAGAGTTCTTAAAGAACTAAAAGTAGAACTACCATTTTTTTTTTTTTTTTTAGACGGAGTCTCGCTCTGTCTCCCAGGTTGGAGTGCAGTGGCCGGATCTCAGCTCACTGCAAGCTCCGCCTCCCGGGTTTACACCATTCTCCTGCCTCAGCCTCCTGAGTAGCTGGGATTACAGGCGCCTGCCACCTCGCCCAGCTAGTTTTTTGTATTTTTTTTAGTAGAGATGGGGTTTCACTGGGTTAGCCAGGATGGTCTCGATTTCCTGACCTCGTGATCCGCCCGTCTGGGCCTCCCAAAGTGCTGGGATTACAGACTTGAGCCACCGCACCCGGCCACAACTACCATTTGATTCAGCAGTATCACTTCTGGTATCTATCCAGAAGAAAAGGAGTCATTATATGAAAAAGAAACAGCATATGCATGTTTATAGCAGCACAATTGGCAATTGCAAAAATATAAAACCAGCCTAAATGTCCGTCTGTCAGCAGTGAATAAAGAAAATGTGGTGTGCATGTGTGTGTGTTTGTGTGTGTGTGAAGGGTGTGTGTGTATATACACACATGATGGAATACTACTCAGCCATAAAAATGAATGAAATAATGTCATTTGCAGTAACCTGGACGGAGTTGAAGACCATTATTCTAAGTGAAGTAACTCAGGAATAGAAAACCAAATATTGTATGCTCTCACTTAGAGGTGGAAGCTAAGCTATGAGGGCACAAAGATATAAAAATGATATAATGAACTTTGCGGCCTCCAGAGAAAGCGTGGGAGGGGAGTGAGGGATAAAATGATACACATTGGGTACCTTGTACACTGCTTGGGTGACGAGTACACCAAAATCTCAGAAGTTACTCTTGAAAAACTTATCCATGTGACCAAAAACCATGTGTTCCCTAAATACTATTGAAATAAATAAAAACAGTGGAGCATACTTTTAAGAAATGTTCAGAGTAGATTTTAAATAGTCTCACCACAAAGAAATGATAAATATGTAAGGAGATGTGTGTGTGTGTGAGCGTGTGTGTGTGGTTAATAGGCTGATTGCTCACTTTACAACATATATACGTATCAAGGCATCACGTTGTACTCCATAAGTATATACAATTATTATTTGTCAATTAAAAGAAAAAGAAATTCTCTGTCACCAATGCATAGAACAGTACTGATAACCAAGTCAAAAATTGATTCAGAAGAATTTGATACTTCATTTGAAGGAGTACTAGATACAATTTATTTACCTTATATATATGTACTTAACATAAAGTATTTAAAAGAGTGATCTGTGATACAATCTGTGTCTGAATATGTCTAAATACCAATGCGTATCAAATAAAAATTATGTTTAAACAAAGAAAGAAATAATATATGTCAGAAACTTGAATCAATATAAAAAGAGCATTGGAGAAAAAATAGTGGAGGTAAAGTAAAAACTTGGATATTTCTTATTTCTAATTAATCTAATAGATAAATCTTGCTCAAATTAAAGAAGGCAACAATACATTTGATTACGTATGCGTGTGTGTGTGTGTGTGTGTGTGTGTGTGTGTGTGTGTGTGTTTATATACAAGTGAAGTGAATGGCTGCAGTAATACAAGGGACAAGAGGAAGAAGTTAGAATTATAAGATATTTGCATTACCCATGAAGCTTAATAGTGTTCTTTTAAAGTCCATTTTGATTAGTTATAAACATATATTAGAATAAGGGCAACCTCTTTAAAAAGTAAAACATAAAGAAGTATAACTGATATACTAAGAAAGGGATAAAAATGAAATCATATTAAATGCTTAATTAAAACCACACACACAAAAAAAGAAAAAACAGTGGCAGACAAAAATAGGAACAAAGGACAAAGTTAAAAAATAGAAAAGAATAGCAAATATGATAAATATCAATCAAGTATTATTAATAATCACTTTAAATATCTATAATCTAAATGCACAATTAAAAGACAGAGATGGCCAGGCATAGTGGCTCACCTCTGTAATCCCAGCACTTCAGGAGGCTGAGTCAGGTGGATTGCTTCAGTCTGGAAATTCAACACCAGCCTAGAAAACATGGAGAAAGCCTGTCTCGATTTTAAAACAAACCAGAAATGATGGCAAACAAGTAAATCTGTCCCGATTTGCAGATGATGCAGGTGATTGTCTATGTAGAAAATCCAGAATAATTAACCAGAGAAAGAAACCATTCTGGAACTAATAAGCAATTATAGCAAGGTAGCAGGATACAAGGCACATATACAAAGTCAACCACTTTCGTATACACCAGCAGTGAATAAGTGGAATTTCCAAATAAAATCAAAATGCTATTTACCCTAGCATCCCCCAAAAGTTAAAAATTTGAGCATAAATCTAACAAAATATGTGCAACATTTATTTGAGGAAAACTACAGAACTCTAATAAAATCAAGAAAGTACTATAATATATGAATGGAAAGAGATTTTTGTGATCAAGTATAAGAAGACACCAAAATAGACAAATGGGACCTAATTAAACTAAAGAGCTTCTGCACAGCAAAAGAAACTACCATCAGACTGAACAGGAAACCTACAGAATGGGAGAAAATGTTTGCAAGCTACCCATCTGACAAAGGGCTAATATCCAGAATCTATAAGGAACTTAAATTTACAAGGAAAAAAACAACCCCATCAAAAAGTGGGCAAAGGATATGAACAGACACTTCTCTAAAGAAGACATTTATGCAGCCAACAGACACATGAAAAATTGCTCATCATCACTGGTCATCAGAGAAATGTAAACCAAACCACAATGAGATATCATCTCACGTCACTTAGAATGGTGATCATTAAAAAGTCAGGAAACAACAGATGCTGGAGAGGATGGGGAGAAATAAGAATAATTTTACACTGTTGGTGGGAGTGTAAATTAGTTCAACCATTGTGGAAGACAGTGTGGCTATTCCTCAAGGATCTAGAACTAGAAATACCATTTGACCCAGCAATCCCATTACTGGATATATACCCAAAGGATGATAAATTACACTACTATAAAGACACATGCACATGTATGTTTATTGCAGCACTATTCACAATAGCAAAGACTTGGAAACAACCCAAATGTCCATCAATGATAGACTGGATTGAGAAAATGTAACACATATATACCATGGATTACTATGCAGCCATAAAAAAGGATGAGTTCATGTCCTTTGCAGGGACATGGATGAAGCTGGAAACCATCATTCTCAGCAAACTGTCAAAGGACAGAAAACCAAACACTGCATGTTCTCACTCAGAGGTGGGAACTGAACAATGAGAACACTTGGACACAGGGCAGGGAACATCACACACCAGGGCTTGTCACGGGGGTGGGGAACTGGGGGAGGGATAGCATTAGGAGAAATACCTAACGTAAATGACAAGTTGATGGGTGCAGCAAACCAACATGACACATATATACCTATGTAACAAACCTGCACATTGTGCACATGTACCCTAGAACTTAAAGTAAAAAAAAAAAAAAGTATAAGAAGACACAATATTGTCACGACGCCAATTCTTTCAAACTGAATCTATAGAGTCAATGCAATTTTAATTAAAATCCTAGCAAGTTATTTTGAGGATATTAACAAACTAATTGTAAAGTTTATATGTAGAGATAAAACACCCTGATAAGCCAACACAATATTGAAGAGGAATAAAGTTGGGGGACTGATTTCAAGGCTTACTATCAAGCTACAACAATCAAGACAGTGTGGTATTGGGCCAGGTGTGCTGGCTCATGCCTGTAATCCCAGAATTTTTGGAGGCTTAGGTGGGAGAATTACTTGAGATCAGGAGTCTGAGACCAGCCTGGGCAATATAACAAGACCCCATCTCTACAAAAAATGAAAGCCAAACACAGTGGCATGATGGCATGTGCCTGCAAGTTCCAGCTACTTGGGAGGCTGAGGCAGGAGGATTGTTTGAACACAAGAGTTTGGGACTCCAAAAAGCTGTGGTCATGCCACTGCCCTTTTTCCTGGGTGACAGAGTGAGACCCACCTCTTAAATTAAAAAAAAGGTATAGTATTGGCAAAAGAATACACAAACAGATCAATGGAACAGAATAGAGAGCAGATGGAGACCCACATACATATAGTCACCTAATCTTTGACAAAGGAGCAGAGACAATATAGAGGAAAAAAGATAGTCTTTTCTACAAATGGTGCTGGATCAACTACATATCTACAGACCAAAAAAAAAAAAAAAAAATGAACCTAGGCACATAACTTACACCTTTCACAAAAACTAACTCAAAATGAATTTTGTGTTTTATTTAAATGTAAAACACGAAAGTATAAAGCTTCTAGAAGATAACATAGGAAAAAATCTCAGTCACTTTGGGTTTGTCAATAACTTTTTAGGTCCAGCATCAAATGCATGATCCATGAAAGATGTAATTGATAAACTGAACTGTATTAAAATCATAAAAATTCTGCTCTCTAAAAGATACTGACAAAGGAATAAACAGATAACCCACAGAGTGGGAGAAAATACTTAAAAACCTATGTCTGATAAAGAATTGTTATCCAAAAATATACAAAGAACTTTCAAAATTCAACAATAAGAAAAATACAATTAAAAAATAGGCCAAAGATCTGAATGGACGCCTCAACAAAGAGAATATATACATGACAAATAAATACACAAAAGTATGTTTAACATCAAGTGCTATTATATAATTACAAATTAAGACAAAAAAGATAAAGCTGAGTAAGATGGCAGAATAAAAGCCTACACTGTTTGCCCCCACTGTTGGAACACCAAATTTTAACAACTATCTGCACACAGAAAAGCATCATGACAAGAACCAAAAATCAAGTCAGCAATCACAGTACCAGGTTTTAATTTCATATCACCAGAATAAGCATTGAGAAAGACTGGAGAAACAGTCTTGTATTGCTAACAAGAAGCCTGCAAAAACTACGGTGTTATTGGGCTTGAGGCCCAGGTCCCTTCAAATTCCTGGACAGCCCTCTGATATGATTTGGCTATGTGTTCCTACTCAAACTTCGTTTCAAATTAAATCCCCACGTGTTGGGAGAGGGAGGTAATTGAATCATGGGGGCAAACTTCCCCTTGCTGTTCTCATGATAGTGAGTGAGTTTTCCAAGATCTGGTTGGTTGTTTGAAAGTGTGTAGCACTCCCCCTTTCACTCTCTCTCCCACTCCACCATGGTAAGACATAGACATAATTGTTTCTCCTTCACCTTCCACCACGATTTGTAAGTTTCCTGAGGCCTCCTAGCCATGCTTCCTGGTAAGCCTGTGGAATTGTGAGTAAATTGAACCTCTTTTCTTCATAAATTATCTAGTCTCAGGTAGTTCTTTATAGCAGTGTGAAAACAAACTAATACACCCTCCCAAAGAAAAAAGATACAAACAAGCCCAGACTATGAAGACTACAATACCACCTAACTCTTCAATGCCCAGACACAGACAACCATCTGCAAGTATCAAGACCATCCAGGAAAACATACTTCAATAAATGAACTAAATAAGGCACCAGGGACCAATCCTGGAAAAAGAGATATATGACTTTTCAGAAAATTTAAAATGCTGTTTTGAGTTTTCAAGACACAGAAAGTACAATAAGACATAAAGAGAAACAACAAAACATTAAAAAGTGGGGGAATTAAGTTAAACTGTAGAGTTTTTGTTAGTTCTTTTTTCACATATTTGTATGTTTCTACATGCAATCAGTGTTAAGTTGTCATCAGTTTAAAATAATAGGTTATAATACAGTTTTTGCAAGCTATCAGGGGAAACAGCCCCCAATATTTCAATGTAGGTTCTTTCTATTTTCCCTAAGTATTGGCCAGTCGGAGAAATAAAGAGAAAAAGTACAAAGAAAGAAATTTTACAGCTGGGCTGCCAGGGGTGACATCACATATCGGCAGGTTCTCTGATGCCCACCTGAACCACAAACCAGCAAGATTTTATTAGGGATTCTAAAAGGGGAGGGGCTGTATGAAGAGGGAGTGAGTCACGAAGATCACATGCTTCAAAAGGCAATAAAAGATTACAAGGCATTTAAGTCTCTAATCCATCTTGAATTAATTTTCATATAAAGAGTAAGGAAAGGATCCAGTTTCAGCTTTCTACCTATGGCTAGCCAATTTTCCCAGCACCATTTATTAAATAGGGAATCCTTTCCCCATTTCTTGTTTCTCTCAGGTTTGTCAAAGATCAGATGGCTGTAGATGTGTGGTATTATTTCTGAGGACTCTGTTCTGTTCCATTCGTCTATATCTCTGTTTTGGTACCAGTACCATGCTGTTTTGGTTATTGTAACCTTGTAGTATAGTTTGAAGTCAGGTAGCGTGATGCCTCCGGCTTTGTTCTTTTGACTTAGGATTGTCTTGGCAATGTGGGCTCTTTTTTGGTTCCATATGAACTTTAAAGCAGTTTTTTCCAATTCTGTGAAGAAACTCATTGGTAGCTTGATGGGGATGGCATTGAATCTATAAATAACCTTGGGCAGTATGGCCATTTTAGAGACTTAAATGTTAGACCTAATACCATAAAAACCCTAGAGGAAAACCTAGGTAGTACCATTCAGGACATAGGCATGGGCAAAGACTTCACGTCTAAAACACCAAAAGCAATGGCAGCAAAAGCCAAAATTGACAAATGGGATCTAATTAAACTAAAGAGCTTCTGCACAGCAAAAGAAACTACCATCAGAGTGAACAGGCAACCTACAGAATGGGAGAAAATTTTTGCAATCTACTCATCTGACAAAGGGCTAATATCCAGAACCTACAAAGAACTCAAACAAATTTACAAGAAAAAAAAAAACAACCCCAT
>NC_037676.1:78772226-78834726 GCF_003255815.1 Theropithecus gelada
GGTAATACCATTCAGGACATAGGCATGGGCAAGGACTTCATGTCTAAAACACCAAAAGCAATGGCAACAAAAGCCAAAATTGACAAATGGGATCTCATTAAACTAAAGAGCTTCTGCACAGCAAAAGAAACTACCATCAGAGTGAACAGGCAACCTACAGAATGGGAGAAAATTTTTGCAATCTACTCATCTGACAAAGGGCTAATATCCAGAACCTACAAAGAACTCAAACAAATTTACAAGAAAAAAACAAACAACCCCATCAAAAAGTGGACAAAGGATATGAACAGACATTTCTCAAAAGAAGACATTCATACAGCCAACAGACACATGAAAAAATGCTCATCATCACTGGCCATCAGAGAAATGCAAATCAAAACCACAATGAGATACCATCTCACACCAGTTAGAATGGCGATCATTCAAAAGTCAGGAAACAACAGGTGCTGGAGAGGATGTGGAGAAATAGGAACACTTTTACACTGTTGGTGGGATTGTAAACTAGTTCAACCATTATGTAAAACAGTATGGCGATTCCTCAAGGATCTAAAACTAGATGTACCATATGACCCAGCCATCCCATTACTGGGTATATACCCAAAGGATTATACATCATGCTGCTATAAAGACATATGCACACGTATGTTTATTGTGGCACTATTCACAATAGCAAAGACTTGGAATCAACCCAAATGTCCATCAGTGACAGACTGGATTAAGAAAATGTGACACATATACACCATGGAATACTATGCAGCCATAAAAAAGGATGAGTTTGTGTCCTTTGTAGGGACATGGATGCAGCTAGAAACCATCATTCTTAGCAAACTATCACAAGAACAGAAAACCAAACACCACATGTTCTCACTCATAGGTGGGAACTGAACAATGAGATCACTTGGACTCGGGAAGGGGAACATCACACACCGGGGCCTATCATGGGGAGAGGGGAGGAGGGAGGGATTGCATTGGGAGTTATACCTGATGTAAATGACGAGTTGATGGGTGCTGACGAGTTGATGGGTGCAGCACAGCAACATGGCACAAGTATACATATGTAACAAACCTGCACGTTATGCACGTGTACCCTAGAACTTAAAGTATAATAATAATAAAAAATAAAAAATAAAAAAATAAAAAATAAAAAATAAAGATTACAAGGCAAAGCAAATTTAGAATTACTGATGAAGGCCTACATCCTGCAGTGCACGCATTGTCTTTATGAACATCTTAACAGGAAACAGGGTTCAAGAGCAGACAACCAATCTGACTAGAATTTACCAGGCTGGAATTTTCCAATCCTAGTAAGCCTGAGGGTACTGTAGGAGACCATGGGGTATTTCAGTGCTTATCTCAACTGCATAAGACAGACACTCCCAGAGTGGCTGTCTATAGACCTACTCCCAGGAATGCATTCCTTCCCCAGGACTATCAGTTATTAATATTCCTTTCTGGAAAAAGAATTCAGTGATATTTCTCCTATGCACACGTCCAACTATGGGCTCTCTGCAAGAAGAAAAATATGACTGTATTCTGCCCGACCCCACAGACAGTCAGTCCTTGTGGTTATCTTTCCTCATTCCCTGAAAATCTCTGTTATTCTATTCTTTTTCAGGGTGCACTGATTTCATATTGTTCAAACACACGTTTCACAAACAATTTGTATGGTTAACACAATCATCACAGAATCCTTAGGTGACATATATCCTCAGCTCATGATGATGACAGGATTAAGAGATTAAAGTAAGGACAGGCATAAGAAATTATAAGAGTAATCATTGGGGAAGTGATAAATGTCCATGATATCTTCACAATTTATGTTCAGAGATTGCAGTAAAGACAGGCATAAGAAATTATAAAAGTATTAATTTTGGAAACTGATAAATGTCCATGAAATCTTCACAATTTATATTCTTCTGCCTTGGCTCCAGCCGGTCCCTCCATTTGGTGTCCCTGACTTCCAAAACAACCTCATGGTAATCTCAAATCAAAGAACACACAAAAAATAAAAACAAGAAATTATAGCATATCACCAGACAAAATCTCCTTTACCAAACAGAAGACAGGGATAAAGGAAAGAAGAAAGAAAAGACTGCAAAACAATCAAAAGAAGAAATAACATAATGGCAGGGGTAATTTCCTACTTATCAATAATAATATTAAATGTAAATGGACTAAACTCTCCAATCAAAAAACACAGAGTGACTGAACGGATGAAGAAACAAGACCTGATGATTTGTTGCCTATAAGAAACATAAGTCACCTAAAAAGATCCATGTAGACTGAAAATAAAGGGATGGAAAAAGATATTTTATGCCAATGGAAACCAGAAAAGCATGGGATTAACTATTCTTATATCAGACAAAATTGATTTCAAGACGAAAACTGCAAGAAGAGACAAAGAAGGTAATTGTATAATGATAAAAGGGTCTGTTCAGCAAGAGGATATTATAATTTTAAATATATATGCACCCAACACTAAAACACTCAGATATATATATTATTAGAGCTAAAGAGAGAGACAAACCCCAAGTTTAACTTCAGGGGTACATTTGCAGGCTTGTTACATAGGCAAACTCTGTCACCGGGATTTGTTGTAGAGACTAGTTCATCCCCAAGATACTAAGTCTGGTACCCATTTGTTATTGTTCTTGATTCCCTTCCTTCTCCCACCCTCTACCCTCTGATAGGTTCCAGTGTCTGTTATTCCCCCTGCTATCACCCATGTGTCCATGTATTCTCGTCATTTAGGTTCCACTTATAAGTGAGAACGTGTGGTATTTGGTTTTCCGCTCTTTTGTTAGTTTGCTAAGAATGATAACTTCCAACTGCATCCATGTTCCTGCAAAAGACATGATCTTGTTCTGTTTCATGGCTGCATATCTATATATATATCACATTTTCTTTATCCAGTCGACCATTGATGGGCATTTAGGTTGATTCCATGTCTTTGCTATCATGAATAGTGCTGTGACGAACATACACATGCATGTGTCTTTATAACATAAAAATTTATATTCCTTTGGGTATATATCCAGTAATGGAATTGCTGGGTCAAATGATACAACTGTCTTTAGGTCTTTGAGGAATCGCCACACTATCTTCCACAATGGTTGAACTAATTTACACTCCAACCAACAGTGTAAAAGCATTCCCTTTTCTCTGCAATCTTGCCAGCACCTATTATTTTTTGACATTTTAGTAATGGCCATTCTGACTGGTGTGAGATGGTATCTCAATGAGGTTTTGATTTGCATTTCTCTAATGATCAGTGATATTGAGCTTTTTTTTTTTTTTTAATATATGCTTGTTGGCTGCACATATGACTTGTTTTGAAAGGTGTCCGTTCAAGTTCTTTGCCAACTTTTTAACAGGGTTGTTTGCTTTTTCTTGTAAATTTGTTTAAGTTATAGCTGGAGATTTCAATACTGCACTTTCAGCGTTGGACAGATCTTTGACAAAGAAATATTAAATGTAATTTGCACTATAGAACAAATTGATCTAATAGATATTTACAAAACATTTTATACAACATCTGTCAAATACATACTCTTCTTCTCAGCATGTGGATCATTCTCAAAGATAGTCCATATATTAGGTCCTTAAAAAGTCTTAAAATATTCAAAAAAGTTGAAATAATATCAAGCATCTTATCTCACCACAGTGGAGTAAAACTAGAAGTCAATAGCTAAAGGAATGTTAGAATGTTAGAATATATATGAAAACATGAATATTACATGGTATGCTCCTGAATGACTAGTGAGTCAATGAAGAAATTAAGAAGAAAATTTAAATAATTTTTTAAACATATAATAATTTTAACACAGCATCCAAAAACTTGTGGGATACAGCAAAAGCAGTACTGAGTAAAGTTCACAGCTGTAAGTGCCTATATCAAAAAAGAAGAAAACTTCAAATAAATAAATGAATGAAATAGCATCTTAAATAACTAGAAAAGCAAGAGGAAACTAAACTCAAAAGTAAGAGAAGAAAAGAGATACGAATCAGAGCAGAAATAAATGAATTTGAAATGATGAAAACAACACAAAAGATCTATGAAACAAAAAACAATTGTTTTTTTGAAAAAATAAAAAAAATGGAAAACCCTTTAGTCAAAAAAGAGAGAAGACCCAAATAAGTAAAATCAGAAATTTAAAAAAAAACATTATAATTGATAACACAGAATTCAAAGGAACATTAGTGGCTACCATGAACAACTATATACCAATAAACTTGAAAATTTAGAAGAAATGGATATATTCCTAGACACATACAACCTACCAAGATTGAACCATGAAGAAATTCAAAACCTGAACAGTCCAATAACAAGTAACAAGACTGAGGCCCATAAGGAAAAGTTTCCCAGTTTGAAAAAAAAAAAAAGAGAGAAGTCTGGGAACTGATGAATTCACTGCTGAATTCTACCAAACATTTAAAGAAGAACAAATACTACCCCTATTCAAAGTGTTCTGAAAAATGAAGGAGGAATGAAAGCTTTCAAACTCATTGTATGAAGCCAGTATTATCCTGATACCAAAACCAAAGACACATTCATAAAAGAGAAAACTACAGGCAAACATCTCTGATGATTATTGATGCAAAAATTATCGATAAAATACTAGCAAATCAAATTCAACAACACATTAAAAAGATGAAGCTCATTCATTATAACCAAGTGCTATATATCCCTAAGATTCAAGAATGATTTATCACATGCTAATCAATCAATGCAATGCATCGTATCAATAGAATGAAGGACAAAAACCATATGATTAATCAATTGAAACTGTAAAAACATTTGATAATGTTCAACATCTCTTCGTGATTAAAAAAATACTCAATTATTTAGCTATAGAAGGAACATAAAAGCCATATTTAGCAGACTCATAACTAGTATCATACCGAATAGGGGAAAATGACAAGCCTTTCCTCTTAAATACTGAGCATGGCAAAGATTCCCACTGTTATTCAACATAGCACTGGAAGTCACAGCCAGAGCAATCAGACAGAAGAAAGAAACAAAAAACATCCACTTTGGAAAGAAAGAAGTCACATTATGTTTGTTTGCAAATGATAGGATCTTATTTTTGGAAAAAACTAAACATTCCACCAAAAAAAAAAAAAAAAAAAAAACACTATTAGAACTGATAAATTCAGGAAAGTTGCAAGACACAAAATCTACATACAAAAATAAGTGGCTTTTCTATATGCCAACAGTGAGCAATTTGAAAAAGAAATTCCAAAAATAATCCCATTTACTCTAGCCACAAATAAAAGTAAATACCTGGAAATTAACCAAAGAAGTGATAGATCTCTATGATAAAAATCATATTACACAGATGAAAGAAATTGAAGGGGGTCACAAAAAATAGAGTGATATTTCATGTTCATGGATTGGAAGAATCAATGTCATTAAAATGTCCATACTACTCAAAGCAGTGTACAGATTCAAAGCAATCCCTATCAAAATTCCAATGACATTCTTGAAAGAAATTTTTAAAGATTCCTAAAATTTATATGGAACAACAAAAGACTCAGAATAGCTAAAGCCTAGGCAAAAAGAATAAAACTGGAGGACTCATATTGCCTGATTTTAAATTATACCACAGAGCAATTATTAACCAAAGCAGCGTTGTACTGGCATAAAAACAGACATATCGACCAATGGAACATAATAGAGGACCCAGAAACAAATCCACATACCTACAGTAAACTCATGGTTGATAATGGCATCAAGAACATACATTGGAGAAAAGGCAGTCTCTTCAATAAATGGTGCTGAGAAAACTGGATATCGAAATGCAGAAGAATGAAACTGGACCGCTATTTCTTGCCATATAGAAAAATCAAATCAAATCAAAGTGGGTTAAAGGCTTAAATATAAGACCTCAAACCATGAAAATGCAACAAGAAAAAATTGGACAAACTCTCCAGAATATGACTCTGAGCACAAATTTCTTGAGGAATATGCCACAAGCACAGACATCCAAAGCAAAAATGGACAAATAGAATCACATCAAATTAACAAGCATCTGCACAACAAAGGAAGCAATTAACAAAATGAAGAGGCAACCCACAGAATGGGAGAAAATATTTTCAAACTACCCATCTGAGAAGGGATTAATAACCAGAATATATAGGAAACTCAAACAATTCTATATGGAAAAAAATCTAATAATCTGATCAAAAAATAGGCAAAAGATTTGAATAGCTATTTCTCAAAAGAAGACATACAAATGGCAAACAAGCATATGAAAAAGTGCTTAACATCATGGATCATCAGAGAGAGGCAAAACAAAACTA
This sequence comes from Theropithecus gelada, assembly GCF_003255815.1. Lineage (NCBI taxonomy): Eukaryota > Metazoa > Chordata > Mammalia > Primates > Cercopithecidae > Theropithecus > Theropithecus gelada. The sequence goes on from NC_037676.1 coordinate 78,778,530, forward strand.
CAATGGATCTCAGTTAAAGTGGCTTTTATCCAAGAGTCAGGCAGTAACAAATGCTGGTGGGGATGAAAAGAAAAGGAAAAACCCTCGTACACTATCTATGAAAATGTAAATTAGTATAACTGCTACAGAGAACAGTTTGGAGGTTCCTCAAAAATGTATAAATAGAGCTACCACATGATCCAGCAATCCCACTTCTGAGTATGTACCAAAAAAAAAAAAAAATGAAATCAGTATATTAAAGAGATATCTATACCCCTATGTTGTCATGACACTGTTCACAATAGCCACGATTTGAAAGCAACCTAAGTATTCATAAACAAATGAATGGATAAAGAAAATGTGATACGTATACACAATGGATGATATGGTTTGGCTTTGATTTTGCAGCCTGGACACGGATCCCATTGCCCTGTGCAACCTCCGAACACTGCTCCCTGTGTCCCTGCCATTCCAGTTCCAGCTATGCCTAAAAGGGCCCCAGATACATCTCACATTGCTGCTCCAGAGGTTGCAAGCTGCCAGCCTTGCAGCTTCCACATGGTGTAAGCATGTGGGTATGCATAAGGCAAGAGATGAGGCTTGAGATCTTTTGCCAAGATTTCAAAGAATACATGGAAATGCCTGGATATCCAGGCAGAAGTTTGCTTCATGGGCAGAGCCCTCATGGAGAACCTCTCCTAGGGCAGTGTGGAAGTGAAATGTGGAGTTGGAGCCCCCACACAGAGTCTCCACTAGGGCACTGCCTAGTGGAGCTGTGAGAAGAAAGCCACCTCCTCCAAAACCCAGAATGGTAGATCCACCGAAAGCTTGCACTGTGCAATTGGATAAGCCACAGGCACTCAATGCCAGCCCATGAAAGTGGCTGCAGGAGCTCTACCCTGCAGAGCCACAAGGGTGGAGTTTCCCAAGGCCTTGGGAACCCAACCCTTGCATTAGTGAGGTCTGGGTGTGAAATGTGGAGTCAAGGGGAGATTATTTTGGAGCTTCAAGATGTAATGACTGCTGCGTTGGGTTTCAGACTTGCATGGGGCCTGTAGCCCCTTTGTTTTGGCCAATTTCTCCATTGGAATGGGAGCAATTGCCCAATGCCTGTATCCTCTTGTATCTTGGATGTAACTAACTTTTGATTTTACAGGCTCATAGATGGAAGAGATTTGCCTTGTCTCAGATCAGACTTTGGACTTGGACTTTTGAATTAGTGCTGGAATGAAATAAAACTCTGAGAGACTGTTGGGAAGGCATTACTGTGTCTTGAAATGTGAGATGGATATGAGATTTGGGAGTAGACAGGGCAGAATAATATGGTAGAGCTCTGTGTTCCCACCCAAATCTCATATTGAGTTGTAATCCTCAATTTTGGAGGAGCCTGGTGGAAGGCTATTCAATCATGGGAGTTGACTTCCTTCTTGCTGTTCTCCTGATAATGAGTCAGTTATCATGAGATCTGGTTGTTTAAAAGTGTGAGCACTTCCCCCTGTACACTCTTCCTCCTGCTCTGGCAGTGTAAGATGTGCTTCCTTCCTCTTCCTTACCTTCCACCATGATTGTAAATTTCCTGAGGCCTCTCTATACATGCTTCCTGTACAGACTGCAGAACTGTGCATGAATTAAACCTCTTTTCTTCATAAATTACCCAGTCTCAGGAAGTTCTTTATAGCAACGTGAGAATGGATTAATACAATGGAGTACTACTCAGTGATTCTTTCATTTGAGAGTTCTGTCATTTGCAGTAGCATAGATGGAACTGGAGGTCATTATGTTAAGTGAAATACGTAAGTCACAGAAAGACAAACATATGTTCTCACTTACTTGTGGGATCTAAAAATTAAAACAATTGAATTCATGGAGATAGAGAATAGAAGAATGGTTACCAGAGTCTGGGAAAGGTAGTGCAGAAGTGTAGGTGAGGTGGGGATGGTTAATGGGTACAAAAAAAATAGCTAGAAAGAATGAATAAGACCTAATATCTGATAACACAACAGGGGGACTATAGTCAATTATAATTTAATAGTATATTTTAAAATAACTAAAAGAGCATAATTGGATTGTTTGTAACACAAAGAACAAATGCTTGAGGGGATGGACATCCAATTTTCCATGATGTGATTATTATGCATTGCATGCCTATATCAAAATATCTCATGTACACTATAAATATATACACTCATTATGTACCTGCAAAAATTAAAAATTTTTAAAAAGAAGATAGCCCTACATACCTATTTGAATGGTCAAAGTCCAGAATACAAGTAGCATGGATGTAGACTAAAAGGAACTATCATTCATTGTTGGCGGGCATCCAAAATGGTACAGTCACTTTGGAAGACAGTTTGTCTGGCAGTTTCTTACAAAACTAAACATACTCTTATTATAAGATCCAGCAATTTTACTTCCTGGTATTTACCTAAAATAGTTGAAAACTTATGTTCACACAGAAACATACACACTAATGTTTACATCAGCTTGATTCGTAATTTCCCAAACTTGGGAGCAACCACAATCCCCTTCCATATTTCAATGGATAAATAAACTGATGTTCATCCAAACAACAGAATATTATTCAGCACCAAATAGAAATGTACTAAAAGCCATGAAAATCAAGGAGAAAACTTAAATGTATATTACTGGTGAAAAAGCCCATCTGAAAGGTTGCATACTGTATGATTCCCACTACATCATGCCTCTTTTAACAATAGAGATATGTTCTGAGAAGTGTGCCATTAGGTGATTTTATTGTTGTACAAACATCATAGAGTATGCTTACACAAAGAGAGGTGGTACAGCCTACCACACACCTAGACTAGATGATATAGCCTATTGTTCCTAGGCTACAAATCTGCATAACATGTTACTGTACTGAATACTGTAGGCAGTTTTGATACAATGGAAGTATTTGTGTGTCTAAACATATCTAAACATTTTTAAAGCACAATAAAAATATGGTATTATAATCTTATGGAACCACTGCCATATAAGTAGTCAATCATTGACATTGTTATGTCAGGCACCAACTGTACTTTTAAAATTAAGTGTTCTCCACGTCTGTTTTTCCTTCTTTCTTTTTGAGATGGAGTCTCACTCTGTTGCTCAGGCTGGAGTACAGTGGCTCAATCTTGGCTCGCTGCAACCTCTGCCTTCCGGGTTCAAGTGATTCTTCAAGCCTCGGTCTCCCAAGTAGCTGAGACTACAGGTGCGTGACACCATATCTGGCTAATTTTTGTATTTTTAGTGGAGACCAGGTTTCACCATGTTGGCCAGGCAGGTCTCAAACTCCTGACATCAGGTTATCTGCCCTCCTTGGCCTGGCCTCCCATGTGCTGGGATTATAGGCATGAGCCACTGCATCCGGCCTTCTCCATGTCTTTTCTAGATTCATAGATCATTGGTCCTTTGGTTGGTTCAAAGTGTTTTTCTGGTCTACACCTCCACTTTCCAGTCCATTTTCATAATCATTTTCCGTATAACTCTCTGGAAATTACTTGATATCTAAATTTGACATGAGGTAGCTTGCATCTGGAGAGCTACATTTGTTAAAGGTGAAAATAAATAAAACATATAATGATATATATAGTTTGCCTCACACTTTCTTTATATTGGGGAATTGTACTTTTATTACATGTAGTTATATGTCATTTCTACAAAGAACCTCCACATTTTTAGAATGCATCAAGTCATAAAAATCTGCATTTTTTTTTTTGTAAATACCATCTCTTTTGGAAGAATATAATCAGAGATTTCATAACACTTTATTTTGTAATTTGCACTTTTATTTAGTCTTCATACTTAACAATTATCCAAATGTATTCTTAAACAACTTAATTTCACCAATTTTATTATGAGCTTGAAGCTAATCATTCTTATTTATTGAGAATATTGTTTACCTTGTTTTAGGAAAATGATTATATCTGTCATGAAGACATTATAAACATTTTTCCCATGCTTGATAATTATTAAGATCATGAAATTATACACAAAAAATTATGAAACTGTTCTTTATTAGGTGCTTGGCTGTGAGGAGAAAAAATACTTTTTTCAGCCCACGGAATGGTAGGTAACCTAAGTCTTTAGAAACAAGGGTATCCACATAGTCTTGCAGAATTGATGATTCATTTTTTGTGTAAAATTGAATTGTAATTAGTTAATTGAATGGAACGCGTTTAAGTCAATACCTGATGCACAGTAAGCACTCAGTAAATGTTTAGTAATATTATTTTTCTTAGTTATGTAGAAAACCTTTTCTACTCTCCCATTTACATCAAAATATTGTCCTTTTCTTGTCTTACAAACCAACTTAAATACCACAAATATCAGCGAAACTCCCTTTGGGTCAAAGTGATTATAATCTTTGATATAACTTTCCTTTAATTTCTCGTTGTCTTAGTTCTAGTTGTTTCTTGTATTTTCTTCCTCCTACTAGTCTCAGCTAAATGCTAAGCAAAGCAGGTTCTCCTACATATTTTTCTATGTATCCTCCATAGTAATGAGCACTAGATCTTGCATCACACTAGGCTTTTGTGTATGCTTGTGAAATTACCCAGTTAGACTCCAATACTTACGTGATGAAATACACAGGCAGAAAACAGGTAAATTATATGGATTTTAAGCTCCCCTTTTAAACAGATACAAACAACTTAATTTGCAAAATACTCACTTTTTTGGTTAAGAGAAAAATCTCCATTTTTGAAACATCCTAGAAAGCTGAGCTCCCTCAAACTTGTATTTTGTAGCATGGATATCTAACTCATTTGAATATTGCATCAAGACCATGCCAAACTGAATTTAGTTTCCAAATTTTAACTAGAAATTTGTCTGTACCTTGGAAGACTATACATATGTGGAACAGAGACTATGTGTTTCAGTCAAGAGCACAATAAACAACTTTCTATTTTTAGTTATTTTAAAGCTTCAAAATTGAATAAGCCTTTACTAGTGTAAATGACAGAATGACTAGTATAATATAACATGATATATTCATTTTAAAGTCTACACTTTATTTTTAGTGTAGTGATACACTTGCTTTTGCTCAAATGTCCCATGTTATTTTTCTGTTTTTATTTTCCATTTTTTCCCATTGCTTTTTAATTTATTCATTCTTTTAAATCCTTAACAAAATAGTATAATTTCCTAATTACCTCCTCCCATCTTATTTTTTTTCACTTTGCCATCAAACCTTCAGTCCTCAGTCCATGGCCTACTATTGTATCTTTAGAATGATTTAGGATTTAGATTCAACATTTTTGTATTCAACGAACATTTCTTGAGCATTCTGATGAACAGTCTCTTTGCCCCACCTGATCCAATTTCTATCCTTTATCTACTCTCTCATTGCTCTAGAAGGCTGGCTTTTATCCTTTATCTACTCTCTCATTGCTCTAGAAGACTGGCTTTCATTGTCTAGAACTCTAGACCAACTGGGCTCTATTTCTTTTTTCCTAATGGATTTGTCTGGTAGTACTAGATGAAGTAAGAGTTTGTAGTTGTAGCTAACTCTACTTAAGCCGGAACTGCTGTATGGCAGTCCTTTCAAACAGGCAGAACTTTTTCTCTATATTCCAAAAACGCTTCACTTCTCTTGCTCCTTCTGGCCTAACCATGGTAACAGTTCCTTCTTGTTAGTTTCACTTAACCTTGTGCATATCTTGTAAATAAATTCTTTAATAAATTTCCGTAATTGCCTCATTGAATGTGCCATCTATTTCCTACAAATCCAATATTTCACTGTGTACCTGAGTTCATAGTCTTTTCTATATACTGTTTTATAAAATCTTGTGAATAAATTGATAATACAACCCATATTTTATAAAGGAGCAGAGACACAGAAGGTTTTGTAGAGTTGTGTGGAGACTCAGCTAATATATAATACAGCCAAAAATTAAGTCAAGGTCTTCTATTCAAAGTCTAGTATTCCTTTTCTTGTGACTTTACCTTGGTATGATTATTTATTGAGAACCTAGGGAACATTGTTATGTATTGAAACTGTATCCAGATAAACTCACAGGTATAGAGGAACAACAGAAATGTATCTAAATAGGAATTATTTTGGCCAGAACTCTCTGACTGTGACACATTAGTAAGGGGTCACATTTTTCTATGTTAGTATCAACACTGAATTTAAGGACTGCCTCTAGTTTCCCTTAAGAGTCACTTTTATGGGATGTTGGAAGTACTAGAATTATTTTTGCTTATCCTTGAGAAACATGTTAAATAACAAGTCTAAATTGACGAATAAACAAATCGATAGATAGAAAGATCAGATGAGATAAGATAACAGACTGTTAATGCAGAGCTGAAGAATAAGGGCTAGAGACAAGAAAACATGTTAATGATATGACTGAGTAAAATTAACATGAGATGAGATAAGATAAGATAACAGACTATTGATGCAGAGCTAAAGAATAAGGGCTAGAGACACTCAACCTAGATCCAGATGCTGACCATAAACAGAACACCACCTCACCCACTGAGTCACTGAGTCAGTCAGTTGGCAGTAATCAAGTAGAATCTAATGAGGGGACTGTAGGTTCTGGAGTTAATTGAAGCTATGGGGATCATCTGGACAGTTGTCCATATACAGCAAAACTAAAGGTGCTAAAGGATATAAGGAGCAAGTGTGTTAGTAAAAATATTAGGTGGTAATTCAAAATAATATGTACACTTCAGACTTTTTCTGGGGAGTAAATGAAATCATATGTGTAAAATATACAATCCAGAAGCTGGCACAAAGTATATGTGTGGTATAATGAACGATATAGAGAAAGCTACTGATAATCATGCCTCTGATGAAATGACCAAAAATATAAGGCAGTGGATAATAGAGATCTTAACTGAGATAAAAAAGAATGTTAAGAATCAAAGCAGAAACTGATACCATGGCTCAAAAATAAATGCTTGTGCTACAAATACTGGGGCATCATACAAAATTGCAACAGGTAAAAGATGTCTGCAAGAGCCCTTGCACAGACTTCTTTCCCCAGACAATCTGATTCATTCTGAGATGATTCAAAGCCCCAAACATATTGCTCTGACTAGATCTATTTTTTCCTACGATAGACCTGTAACCTAGAATTAACTGCTTCTTTCTAACCAACACCTTCTTTTTTTTCAAAATTGAAATTTCAGGTGCTAGAAAATCTGATGTCACAATTTGTCATCAGGTAAGGATGACTTTTAGGTTTAATGTCTTCTTCTCAACATGTTTGTTAATCTAAAAAGTAATCACTAATTGGTTAAAGATTTTAATATTTTTTTCTTGTAAATTTGTTTGAGTTCTTTGTAGGTTCTGGATATTAGCCCTTTGTCAGATGAGTAGATTGCAAAAATTTTCTCCCATTCTGTAGGTTACCTGTTCACTCTGATGGTAGTTTCTTTTGCTCTGCAGAAGCTCTTTAGTTTAATGAGATACCTTTTGTCAATTTTGGCTTTTGTTGCCATTGCTTTTGGTGTTTTAGACATGAAGTCCTTGTCCATGCCTATGTCCTGAATGGTATTCCCTAGGTTTTCTTCTAGGGTTTTTATGGTATTAGGTCTAACATTTAAGTCTCTAATCCATCTTGAATTAATTTTCGTATAAGGAGCAAGGAAAGGATCCAGTTTCAGCTTTCTACTTATGGCTAGCCAATTTTTCCAGCACCATTTATTAAATAGGGAATCCTTTCCCCATTTCTTGTTTTTGTCAGGTTTGTCAAAGATCAGATGACTGTAGATGTGTGGCATTATTTCTGAGGGCTCTGTTCTGTTCCATTCGTCTATATCTCTGTTTTGGTACCAGTACCATGCTGTTTTGGTTATTGTAGCCTTGTAGTATAGTTTGAAGTCAGGTAGCATGATGTCTCCAGCTTTGTTCTTTTGACTTAGGATTGTCTTGGCAATGTGGGCTCTTTTTTGGTTCCACATGAACTTTAAAGTAATTTTTTCCAATTCTGTGAAGAAACTCATTGGTAGCTTGATGGGGATGGCATTGAATCTATAAATTACCTTGGAGAGTATGGCCATTTTCACGATATTGATTCTTCCTATCCATGAGCATGATATGTTCTTCCATTTGTTTGTGTCCTCTTTTATTACACTGAGCAGTGGTTTGTAGTTCTCCTTGAAGAGGTCCTTTACATCCTTTGTAAGTTGGATTCCTAGGTATTTTATTCTCTTTAAAGCAATTGTGAATGGAAGTTCATTCATGATTTGGCTCTCTGTTTGTCTGTTACTGGTGTATAAGAAAAAAAACAAACAACCCCATCAAAAAGTGGGCAAAGGATATGAACAGACATTTCTCAAAAGAAGACATGCATACAGCCAACAGACACATGAAAAAATGCTCGTTATCACTGGCCATCAGAGAAATGCAAATCAAAACCACAATGAGATACCATCTCACACCAGTTAGAATGGCGATCATTAACAAGTCAGGAAACAACAGGTGCTGGAGAGGATGTGGAGAAATAGGAACACTTTTACACTGTTGGTGGTACTGTAAACTAGTTCAACCATTATGGAAAACAGTATGGCGATTCCTCAAGGATCTAGAACTAGATGTACCATATGACCCAGCCATCCCACTACTAGGTATATACCCAAAGGATTATAAATCATGCTGCTATAAAGACACATGCACATGTATGTTCATTGCGGCACTATTCACAATAGCAAAGACTTGGAATCAACCCAAATGTCCATCAGTGACAGACTGGATTAAGAAAATGTGGCACATATACACCATGGAATACTATGCAGCCATAAAAAATGATGAGTTAATGTCCTTTGTAGGGACATGGATGCAGCTGGAAACCATCATTCTCAGCAAACTATCACAAGAACAGAAAACCAAACACTGCATGTTCTCACTCATAGGTGGGAAATGAACAATGAGATCATATGTAACAAAGTATACATATGTAACAAACTTGTGCATTATGCACATGTATCCTAGAACTTAAAGTATACAAAAAAAAAAAAAAAGAAAAGAAACTTGGAACTAAAAAAAAAAAAAAAAAAAAGATTTTAATATTTTGAAGAATTGTTCCCGTGAATTGTGAAACATTTGTTTGTAACCATCAGCAACACAGAAAAAGTAAGTTTAGTTATGTTTGTGTGATGGTTAATTTTAGGCGTCGACTTGACTGGATTAAGGAATTCCCATAGAGCTGGTGAAGCATTACTTCTCGGTGTGTCTATGAAGGTGTTTCCAGAAAAGATTGGTGTGTGAGTTGGTGGAGTGAGTGGGGGCCGATCCGCCCTCAATGTGGGTGGAGACCATCCAATCAGTTGGGGACCCAGGTAGAACAGAAAGTTAGAGAAAAGGTAATTTCCTTACATTCTCTCTCTCCTGGAGCTAGCATGCTTTTCTTCTGCTGCCCTTAGACATCAGAACTTCAAGATCTCTGGCCTTTAGACTCAGACTTGCACCAGTGGCCCCTGGGTTCTCTGGCCTTGGACTGAAAATTATACCATGGACTTCCCTGGTTCTGAGGCCTTTGAATATACACTGAGCCACACTTCCAGCTTCCCTGGTTCTCTAGCTTGCAGATGGCCTATTGCGGGACTTCTCAGCCTCCATACTTCTGGGAGCCAATTCCCTTAATATAGCCCTGATTAATACAGTTTGAGAGAGTTGTTGCTTCCTAGAGCTCTGTGGGAGAAAAGGGGAAAATACAAAAAAAGTTTTGGGGGTTGTTTCCATTCATGTTTCTGTGGTTTTGATCAGCCTCTTTTATTGAGTCAGAAAATTCAGTATTCTTAATTATTTATGTTTGATTTTTCTAAATTAATTTGCACATTTAATATAATTCTCAATTTTAAATAAACACAACTGAATTTTTTTTCATAGCCTGACAGACATTGGCAACAAATAATAATTAATCTAGAAAAGCAAACAGGCAAGGATATTAAAGTATGAGTCATGAGGGTGTGTACTAACATAAAATATTGCAATTTATTAAAATTAAAGCAATGATAACTAAATAGTGTAGTATTTTAGCCAGATGTACAAACTTCTAGACAGATGTACAAACCAAGAGAATAAGATAATAAATTCAAGAATAACATACACATACATATACTATATATGTTAATATGTGTATGTGAATACATATGTATATATGTATACATGTATATATGATTAAAGGAAGCACCCAATAATATGTAAATAAATGATACTGGTACCATTTATTAGCATTTGAAAAACTATAAGTCAACACTCTATACATGCTAATTTAAAGTGTCTGATTAATTACAAAAAACTAGCCAAAACAACTGAAAAACTACCAAAAAATGATTTTATACTTATAGAACTCTGAAGTATTAAACACTTTATAAAATTTGAAATTATAGGTATAGCCACAAAGAAATATATTGACAAATTTGGCCATTCTCCTGATGAAGAAAAATTAATGTAAAATAAAAAGAATGCAGCCAAAGAAGGATATTTGCAGGAAGTGTTAAGGCTATATAAAGAATTCTTACAAATAGAATAAAATCAGAAATATAGACAAAAGACATTATATATAATTCAGACAAAATACAGTATATTTTAGTAATTAGAACTCAAACAGGGAAAAAATAATTATTATATCTTCTAGTCAAAGAAATGCAAATTAACAAGGAGGCAGTATTATTAAATCAGATAAATTTTTAACATTCAGACTCAATGTTAGTATTACTGGCAGCCTCAGTGCCCATTTGAATTGATAAATAATAATGTAGATTAAAAACTAGAATTATCTTTCAAACTACAAAAATATTTATTTCTTTTGATACAAAAGCAAATTTCTTGAAATTTACATATGTAAGTTTTTATTGCAGACTCATTTGTTTTTTAAAAAATAATTCTGTTTTTCTAATTCCAAAATAAGACAAGCTCTTTAGAGAAAAATGTTAAAAGCCAAGAAGAAAAATAAATTAATAATCACTCAAAATCCTACCATTAAAAATTAACGACAAAATTTGGTAAATTAAATTTCCTTAATATTTTCCTAGGTATACAAAATGTTATATCGTTGAGCTCATAATATATAAATTTGTGTAATACAGTTTTTGCTTTACTTTTTATTTTTAAGTCATTAGAAAGTTGGTAAGAATAATTTTAATGATATATAATTCATTCTTGTATATTTCCATGCTTTATTTTACTATTTCTTTGTAATTGGACATTAAATTACAAATTTTCAACATTTAAACAAATGCATTCTATAGTAACAAATTTTCAAAAAAATCCAAAAGTATAATAATATAAGTGGTTAAAACAGAATGAATCAGTCTGGTGCGCAGGCTCACGCCTGTAATCCCAGCACTTTGGGAGGCCAAGGTGGGCAGATCACAAGGTCAGGAGTTCAAGACCAGTCTGGCCAACATGGTGAAACTCCATTTTTACTAAAAATACAAAAATTAGTCGGACATGGTGGCGGGTGCCTGTAATCTCTGCTACTCGGGAGGCTGAGGCAGGAGACTCTCTTGAACTGAGGAGGCAGATGTTACAGTGAGCCCAAGATCATGCCACTGCACTGGGCAACAGAGTTTCAAAAATAAAATAAAATAAGATAAAATAAAACAAAATAACATAAAATAAAATAATCCATCCATGATCAAATTAATGAAAACTGCAATACAATGGAAATAAGCCTATGATACAGTGTCCTTCCATCAAATTGCAGCTCAGGGCTTAATTATTTTAAGAAACTTTTCCTAGTACATTACATTAAGGAGATGCTTACCTCACTTTCATTTAATATGTAGAACTTCCTGGCTTGTCCATGCTTTGTAGTTCCAGTTTTACAGTTCCTCTTTTTTAGTTGCCCTGTGGGCACCCCAGGACATGTTAATGGTATGACTGGCTGAGTAAAATCTGCTAATGAAAAGACTGAATAAGAGTAGCAAAGATTTGCTCATGTTCTCCATCTCTCTCTCTCTCTCTCTCTCTTTTTTTTTTTTTTTTTTTCCAGGTAGTGGTTTTCCTTTTTCTTGTTAGTGCCATGTAGGCATACATTAATCATGGTTTTCTGAGTTAGGAACAAATGATTTTCAAAAGATTTGGAAAATACACCGTCTTAATTCTATCATGAGGTTCCATGCAGAGAGCAACAGTTCAGTGTGAAGAGTCAACACTGTAGATTATTGACTTCCTATTTGCCTTGGCAGACGGAGCATCAAAGTCAATCTCAAAAATCAGCATTTCCATCAGAAGACATCTCTGATAACAGGTCATAGACAGGCCTGCTTTTATTATTAATGCCAAATTAGAAGAGGAAATAATGCCTAATATCTCGCTTGAAAGCAACATTTACTACATACAGCTTAGACCATGAAATTTGGGTTTAACTTCAGCAATAATAATCTAGTATGATAATTTTTTGTATCTAGCAGTTAGAAGGTCCTAACAAGGTGAAGTTAGACAAGAAGTCTGAAACCATTTTTCATCAAGTTCATTTCACTCGTGAATTAATAGGGTAGAAGATCTATGTGTGTTCACTCTCTCCTTTTGCCTGTTTCACCCAAGCATCCTGCAGATGACTGTACTATGCCCTACGCAGCGACACTTTGGCTGCCCAAATCATTCGAGACATCTTGGCTTATTTTGACTGTGCCACAGTCAATCAAGGCATGTACACTTTGCTTGTAACTGTCAACAGAAAGGGCGCCTTGTGGTCACACACGAGGGCACAAGTGACCCAAGTCAAAGGACAAGGAAAAGATGGAATATTTGTTATTTTTGTCAGTCATAAAGGGAAAGATTTTTGCCTTTCTTTTTCTAAAATTATGTATGTCATTGCTCGGCAGACTTTGAAAGAAAGTGGAAAACTTAAAAATGAAAGAATGCAGAAAACATCATAAACGTACTTTTGTTGGCTAGATTTTGCTATTTACAAACTGTTTCACTGTTATCATGACTGTGTTATACAAGCGTGCATGTCAGTTTATGCAGCATGTAATTGTTCCTTTAGGGAAATAGTATCTTCACTTAAGGGTGAGAAGAAAAAACACGATTTTTCTTTCTACAAATAGGCAATGATATCTTGCATGAAAGTATACTTTTTTGCTTTGTTTTCACAATTCATGAACATGCGCATATAGACATACATGCATACATACACAACAGGGACAGACGCAGGCTTAAATTGGTTTGATAATGGCATGGCATTCTCAGTAGTCTGCAACATAGATTACATGCCCAGCTTTATACTCCCAAATTAGTTTCATGGAATTAGTTTTTCCCATACTACTCTTTGTTATAATTTTCATCACTAAATATTCCAGTGGATTATACATTTCACAAGGAGATGGGATCTTATTCAATGTTGTAGCCCACAATGTAGGAAAAAATGTTAATCCCATGGTATTTATAAAAAGAAAATTATATTTAATTTTAAATTTTGTTTATAGACTATTTCTTCTACATGTAAAACCAAGCTTTTTAAAATTTAATTCTTATAAACTCAAGAAGTTCATATAATGTTCTAAATTATATCTCTTCTTTAAAAAATTTCCCTCAGATTTGAGTCTGATTCTTAGAATTTTCAAAATTATATAGGTTTTATTGAAAATATCATTTATTAGTGTAATATGCCAAAAATGTAACTTTTCAAATGGCAAACTGATATATACTTAGAGGCATTAAAATCTCCTATAAATTGATGATAATGATGGGTAATATTTATTGAGTGCTTATACCTGTGCCATTTCACAGGATATTTAACAATCCTCTATTGAGTCATCTATCTCTGTTGTTATAATACCCATTGTATAGAAAAAGAACACTAGGCCCGAGAAAGTTAATTAACGGTCTAGGGTCACACCACCATATCAACTGGAGCTAGAATTCTCTCTCTTTTCACTGACCCCAATGCTTCCATTCTTATGTACTTTGCTCTACAGTTTGCTTAATAATATGTGTGTGCCTTTCTGACATCTCTGTCTCCTCCCTAACATGTACTAGCAAACTGCATTTACTATCTTCCTGTTTTTATGGTTACCTAGAGTTTGTCTCAGTGGTTGTAAATGGTTTTCACATAATCTGCAACTCTGATGAGTAACAGAAAAAGGCAATTTTTAATAAAAGCCTTTTTGAATAAAAGCGAATGCAACAGAAATAATAGAAGCAATTATTGATAAAAGTACAGAAAGTTAGGCACTGAATCCTATCCTGAGGGTAAAAAGCAATAATTTCTCTCAAAGTATCATAAGTTTATACTTGATCTTTAACAATGGTATGTAAATACAACAACCACAACTAAGGAATACGCTCTTGGAAAGAAGGACATCATCAATAATTCCTATTAATGTTACAGAAACATGTAATTCAAAATATAATATTTTCACATGGAATACTTGGATTACACTAAACTTGTGCATCTTTTACAAACCCATTGGTAAAAATCATGCCACTGAGAATGGTGGAGGTCTAGACATTATACCACTGAGACAGAGCCTGAAAATCAGACCTGCCACATCCATCATTCTGACAGCTAGCCTGGATTGTCTAACTCCGGATACATCTACTCTTCTTCAGAACCAAGTAGCCAAAGTCAGTTGACTTTGGTCAAGGACGCTTTCTCCTTATTTCTTAACTAGGAGAGGTGAATGAAGGGCTGTTTCTTCCCCATTGAGACAGAGTATATTTTTACCCCCTTGGATTCAAAGAAAAGAACGTTTTTTGCTATGTGACTTTTAGGAAGCAGCATGACAGTGCTCAAATAGAAGACTGAATCCCATCTCTAGTACTTATCTGCTCTATGAATGTGTGCAAGTGTCTTAAAACCTCTCTATGACTCAATTTCCTTTTCTGTAAAGTGGGGATAATAATAGTACCTACCTCAATGGGGAACTATGTGGATAAATGTGACCATTTTAGTGAAGCACTTATCACCATGCCTGGTACATGGTGAGCACTCAGTGAACATTAACTTTGCTTCCCAACAGTCAGCAATGTCTAAAATGGTAGCTAAAAACATGGTGTGCTTATTTCCCATAGAATTCAGCAGTCTTGCTCTACTGACTTTCATCTGCCAAACTCTTAGTAAATGAACTGCTTCATTTCATGCTGAACATTCCAACTAGGCCCCTTCCCTGTGATCCTCCAAGGAAGGAGAGGATAATGACTAGACACAGAAAGGTATCCTGGTGAAACTAGAGGATATTATGCTAAGTGAAATAAGCCGGGCACAAAGGGACAAGTACTGCATGAGCCCACTTATATAATATATCTAAAGGAGTCAAATTCCTAGAAGCAGAGGGTAGAATGGTGGTTACCAGGGACTAGAGGGAGAGAGAAGTGGGGAGTTGGTTTTTAATGGATGTACTCAGTTATGCAAGAAGAAAAAGCTCTAAAGACCTATTGTACCTCATTGTGTTTATAGCTAATACTGTACTGAACAACTAAACACTTGTTAAGAGGTTGTATTAATCCATTTTCACACTGCCGATAAAGACATACCTGAGACTGAGTAATTTATAAAGTAAAAGAGGTTTAATGGACTCATAGCTCCATGTGGATGGGGAAGCCTAACAATCATGGTGGAAGGTCAAAAGCACTTCTTACCTGGCTAGGCGAGAGAGAATCAGGGAGGGCGAGAGAGAATCAGGGAGCCAAGCAAAAGGGGTTTCCCCTTATAAAATCATCAGATCTCACGAGACTGTTCACTACCACCAGAATAGTACGGGAGAAACCGCCCCCATGATTCAATTATCTCACACTGGGTCCCTCCCACACACACACAAATTATGGGAGCTACATTTCAATATGAGATTTGGGCGGGGACACAGCCAAACCATATCAGAGGTTAAATCTCATGTTAGGTGTTTTCTAACCACAGCAAAAGAAAAAAAATAGAAATAACGAAAAAAAAGGAAGGAAGAAGGAAAAAGGAAATGAAGGAAAAAGGAGCCTGAGCTGGTATCCCTCCAATTCCTGGGCCAAAAGTAGAAGTATGTGCTTCAAATGCTTTCCATTTGTTTTTATTAAATCCGTTTAAAAAATTCTTGAGAGACCCAAAAGATACTTTCAAAACCTACATTAGAGTTAAAAGTTATCTGACACTTTGAGCTAGATTCTCCCAATCTGTCAGCTGCTGTCTGTTAGAGAAATTTTATGCCCTGAAACAGTTGGGGCACACAATAATTCCTAAGTGTGACTTCCAGGAACACCTACTTTACACAATACCAGTATTAAGCATCTAAACTCCTAAGCTTTAAAATACAAGAATAATCCAATCAACACAATGAAGGTTTTAAGGGAGCTGTGATTCCAGTAATTTCAAAGTTATGTCATCTAATTGTATAACATCCTCATCTTTTCCTGAACATTTATTTCTCAGATTAAATGGAAGTATATAAATTGGTATGTGGGATTTGGAAAAATAATTTGTGGTTCTCCTAAATATAAATGGTAACACTATAAGCTATTATTAAAAAAAAAAAAAATTAAAGGGGGCAGCAAAGAATATAGTCACAAGAATTAGAAATGCATAGCAGAATAATTACAAGTTTATGTAATGCATTCTGTCATTTCTCATAATACATGGATGAGACTTCTCATAGAAAAAAGTCTATAAGCACATTTGCTCACAATTTTAGTCCTAAATTTAGTAAGGGAGTGTCTTCACTAGCCTTATAAAGTCAGAGGGAAACAGCTCTACCCTTCAAATAAAGATCACGGTGATTAAACACTTAAAAAGCGAAGAAGTCGGGTAGCTTTAAGTTGACCAATGTAGGTAGTCTTTGATGGTTTATTTTTTTATCCTTGAATACAAATACAAATGTTAAAAAAGACAAATATTTTGAATGTCTTCATATGCAGATTTACTGTGACGTCTCAAAATTTTTAATACTATTGGACCTTTTATTTTTTGATATATTATAAAACATCTTCTAATGTGATATGATTTATTGCTGGAAATTAAACTTTAAGGTATTTCAGAAACATAAATATATAAGGTAAATTAATTTTAACCTAAAAATATTAAATAGAATATTTGCAAATCTAATGTCAGCATAGTTATTAGAATATGTTTAAAAATAGGCATGTACATTTCCATACCTATCAAACACTTAATAAAAGATGACTCCTCAGGACAATTTGCAAACTGGTTTCATCTAGATATATGTTGGTGTAAATCAGGAACTTTCAGTTCACCATTTTTCTAAACAAGTATGCCATAATCTTTGCTAGCTCTGTTTCCATGAGGCCATCATAAATCTACCACACTGTACTGTCTTCTCAGAATGCAGTCAAAGATTCAAGTACTTGAAAGTATAGAGAGCTATACATACAGCAAGTCTATCTTTCTAGTCAGTAATCTCAATCACCTGTGGGACATATTTCATTTTAACAAAATCTTAATAGAAATCCCCTCATCATGTGTAAAAGCTAACCCTTTATTATTATACTTTATTGAAAAAGACCTTTTCTATTACTCTAGACAAATGAAATAGGAATGGACAATCTTTTCAATGTATACACATATGTGGTTTGCATACAGTGTCTACTAAATTAGCCAGGATGGACTATAGTGAACTAAATGCAAACCTTGATTCAAATGGCATAAAACATTTTTCTCGATTTGCCACTGCTGATATTTAATTTGCTTTGATCTAAACCTGCTAACATTATCCAAGTGGATGGAACAACTAAGATTCATTATTATGGATTTACTTTTAATACTGAAGGTGTCTGTTAAAAGAAAAGTAAAATAAACGAATAAAAATACTTAATTTTCAGTCTTCAAACTTAAAATGCTATACTGAAACCAGAAAAAAAAATTAACCTGTTCCTTTTTTGGAATTATACTTTATAGTTTTGTATTTATTGAATGCATTCATAGGCTCCCTTAGGATGTGAAATGTATGGAAATATATGTGCATTACTAAAGAAAGAACTGAATTTATTCTTTCCCCACATCATGCTCTTCTTTGCAGTAGAGGTTTTTAATTCAATACAGAGCTAGAATGAGATGGAGCCAATTTCCTGGTCTATATGTGTGACAAATGCTGAAAGTGGCACAAGATTAACAAATTAGTTGAAGTATAGATCTTAAAAGATTTTTTTCTGTGTCTCTAAATCAAAATTCATACTTTATTTGAAATGAAGCCTTCTTTATAATTCAATAATGAATAAGGATATTTTATTTCTTTGTATTTAAGATGAAAAATGAAATATATGACAACATCCTAGCCACTTTTTAAAGCAAATGTTTTATTTGTAGGAAAGCTTATAAAATTGTATATCTGGAATATGAAATTAGTATAATTATCTAGTATCTTAGATTAATAACTACAATGTATAGTTTGCTAGATCTGTAAAATTACTTTCAAAATAGATAGTTATTCTCAAAATAAAAGCACAAAATGAAAAGCAGAGGTATCATTTATTTAAATCTGTATTTTCATGGTTAAAAATATGCTTAAAAGGAAAAGTCCTAGACAAATATACTTGCTTTTCTAATAACATTTGTTAGCTTGGTTCTAAGTAAAAACTATCAGGCGTGGCTGTTTTACCTAACCTCAGAATCGTGTACTTGATATAATCCAGATATCTAACACCAAACAATAAAAACATCTGCGACAATAAAAGCATGTAACAGTTGTGGAATTGTTTAATTTGGGAGAAATGGCTATGTTTAATAATCACATGTGCATGAATTGATTTCTCCTCTTCGTCAAGAAACTTTTACATTTTGCAAATGATTTTTTTAAAAAATCAACTTAAGATATGAAAAGCTTTATAAAAGATATTCTGAAATACGTGTTTTGGAATTGGCTCACTCATTCCGCTTTAGAACCTTGTCATGGTCCACCTGTTTTGCTTGGGCTTAAATTATATTAAAATAACAGCATTTTAAAGCAAGCACAATCTTACTTGTTGTACCCAAACATGATAACACGCTTAAAATTCAAGAAGAGCTCTATGCAGGTTGTACCTCTCAGTCACCCAATCTCCTTTCACATATCTGTTCATGTTGACAGACTATGTCATAATACATCAACAGAAAGATCAGCACAGAAGAACAAAATTTCATCACCTGACAGCAAGAGGAAAACTGATTTTCAGTATTAAGTGTGTAAAAATATACCATTAACTCACTTCCAATAAGTCTACTAGCTTTTAAAAATAGGGCATCTGCTATAATCACAAATATATGCTAAGGCAATTAGGTTTATGTCTTTGGTGTCACCCTTTGACTGACAGCCTATTTTCATTTACACTTTTATATGATTTTTAACTCTATTTTGGAAGCAACTTAGATAATTTTTAAAAAAATAATTTCTTAATGAGGCATGTAGTTCTATGCATGTAAAAATATACCTACCAAATGTTTTAAAGACAGTCTTTCTTAATCATGAGCAGAAACCTACTGACCATTGAAATAGAAATGGGTATTTAAGCTTCTGATAAAAGTTAGGTATCTTTTATATACAATATCTTGCTCTGTTGTATATGGCTTTCAGTAGAAATTTAACAATATCTGTAATAAATAATGTCTTTTGCAGCCTAGGACATCATCTGTCACTTAGGCTTTAATTTTGCCCCTGTTTGAACACCCTACAACATATGCACTTCTCTTTTGTCTATTATCCTAGAGTTGTGCTATTCCCAAATATTGACATCATCTACTTTTATCAGCATTAACTGCTCTGCAGCTTCCCAGGCTCATGCTCAGCTCTATTTCTTCCTATTGATTATCTTCCTCACTCCAGCAGGTAGCTAGCCAGCGAGGCTGTCCTGAGAAATAGCTTCCAATGACTTTATACGCACAATTTACACGGAATTGTTTAAAGAAGATATTAGCCTCAATACAAATCAGTGAACCTCATTTAGTCAATACTGCACAATTCCGCTGTTGGCACCCTGTCACATGTTCGTCTTCACAGTCAGCTGCCGTACCCAATCTGCACATTAGCCATAGTATTTAGTTTCATATTAAAATGAAGCCAGATTTTTTCACTTTTGCTTTTCTTTTTGAAATCTTTTCAGTATACTTTTTTACATCACCTCACTGAGCCATGTGATAGTAATATATTTTGAAATATAAAAACTTGAGATTAAATGTTTGATTTTTGACAGTGTTCTTAAATATAATAAATTCAAAAGGAAATACTGTTAAGTTAAAATGGAGTGTTTTTCATTAAGTCCAATCAAATGGTAGACAACAAAGGATCTTTTATTTGAGAATATGAAGTGAAAATGAAAACCAGAAAACCTTTACTAAGAAAAGGTCCAGCTAAATTATGTTGGAAGGAGGTCTCCAGATTGAGCCTGGGTGTTTCTTTTACTCAACGTGAATTAAACTAAGATATGCTCTAAAGAAATATCTTACAAAGAAACAAAACTTATGCTTTTTGGAGATGAAAATAAGGTGTAAGAACAGTTGACTTTGAAAATAATTCTAAAGAAAGATCACATATGAAAAAAATTGCCACAGCATCTGATCTTTTCTTATAATCATAACAGGGAAATGTTTAGAGTAAAGTAATGCTAGTCCCTTCTTTCTCTCCTATGGCAATGCTGTAAAATTCTAGAAGGAGTGTTTATATTTCAGAATTGCTCCTCCTTAAACTACTGGTTTATGATAGTTAATGAAATGATATCCAAATGTTGAAAAAGGAAAAATCCAAATGAAAATCTAAATGTGAACTACAATGAATAACTAAGCAATATAATGCTACTCTGAATGTTTGTGCATCTATTACAAAATGAACTGCAATACATTAAAATTCTTCAGTGGTAGTGTAATATATAAGTGAAGGTTTACATATAAAAGCTTTAGCTATCAAAAAAGGATCATTATAAAATATCATCCTAAACGTTTACTTGAAAATATCATTAACATCTTAGAATACATTCTGAAAGTTGTTATTACACCTATTTGCATATTTTTGTAAACCGAAATAGGTAAGAATAAAGCACACCGATCAAAATAGTCTATTTGTTATTAAATGTATCCTCTAGCTTTAGTGGCTGAAGGGCAGAAAGACTTGGGGAACATGAGAAGCAGAGAAAATAGTAATTCTAGTTTTAGAGATTTTAAAGGTCTGTACATATCACATTTTAACTAAAAAGCAACAATTGAACAAAATGACGATTTTAATAAAAAGTGATAGTAATAGCATTTTGAAAGTTAACATACAATAAAAATTATATAATAAATAATTATAAATATCTCAAGATTTTCTTTCTTTTTCTATAAGATGCTAACAGTGATTTTTGTTTGACCTTTGCTTTCTTTTCTTTTCTCTTTAAATAGCTTTAGTTAAGCCCAGGTAGAAAAGACATGCTAAAAGATGGGCAGACTATCTTGACCATACATCTTCTCACACATTTATTGCAAACTGACACTCATACAACCGTGTTTTTACTTTTTTATAATCACAAAGATTCAACAAAGAACAATTCAGGTACCAAGGGAAAATCACACTCCAGGAAAAAGAGAAATGTTGTCACTGCACATTCAAGCTGCATAAATACAGGTATGGCAAAAATAATTGTAATATTTGTGTGATAGCATTCAAAATAAGGCAATGATCTAAATATGAAAGGGTTTAGGTGTAGTTATGTATATGCATTCATGTATAGAAATATTACATGTAATGCACAAATATAAATTCTAGCCGAAGCTAAAATGCACAAACATTATTAGGCTTTTTCAGTTTAAAATATAGTTTGATTAACATGTATCTATATATTAAGAACATTTCTACCAACTATGCTAGTCCATTTATCATGTAATATTCTTATATTAAATAAAGTTGCTTGCTTTATATATTGACAAACATAAGAATGTTCTCAGTAATGAAAATGTAAGCACAAACAATGGACACAAGATAGGTATTTAAAACTAACAGCAAAATAGTTAAAGATTTCAGAGAAATAAAAATGCTAATATTTTCCCCAAAAAAACTTTCCAAATTAACAATAACGCTTTAAGTGTAAGTCAATGTTGATTTCAATTTATGTCAAAACATGAAAATCTCAAATAATAATATTCCATGAAAACTTTTAAAATAAGCTAATTTTCTTTAAATATTTTGTTTTAATTAAATTTCTAAAAGAGAAAATTATTTTTGTTTTCTCAGTCCATTAAGACCTATCTATAGAAGAAAACATGATGCTAAACCTAAAATTGTTATAAACTTTATAAATTTTCATATTTATGATGCATATTAAAGATTAACATTAAAGATCTATAGTGACCACCTGCATAGATTACCAAGACGTTGCCAAAAAAAAAAAAAAAAACATATGTATCATTTCACTGCATTAGTTTTACTAGCAAAGTATTCTGGACAGATTCTAGAAATTTCAAATAAATATCTTTTTCATAAATATTTTGATGTGTATGATCTAGTCATAAAGACTATTTTACCGCCAAAAATTTAAAAGCATATTGAATTCTATGAGATTATCCTTTCTAGAAATGTAAACTTAATGTATCTAAAGTAAATACACACACAGGCACACACATACACACACAGACATTTTGCCAAGAGACATTCTGCTTTGATTGTTAAAGTGAACTGAAAATGAACACATTAAGATGATTATTGCATTGTCATTTATGTAATTATGTAGCTTAAAAATACATAATCATTTCAGTTAGCCCTAATTTTACATATTTAACAATACAAGTATTGTCATTATTAATTTTTATAAAGTGAAAATATTTTAAAATATTAGCTAACACATTTCTATTCAAATTCTAAGACAGTGTTACTTAAAAATATACAATCAAACTAGATAGCTAATTGGATTTATTTCACAATTTTTAATTTGATTTTTCTATATAGAAAAATATGTATAACAAAGTACAATATTAAAGAAATTAATTTTAGCCTTTTTATAGAGTATTTTTAGACATCTATTACCATCTATAGAAAACACAGATATATCATACATGCATATATATGTTTGTGTGTTATGTATGCTATTTATGTATTTTGCACAGAGAAGAAAAACATTGTCATAATCTAGAATAAATAAAGATGTATGTGTATGTCTCTGTGTGTGTGTGTGTGTGTGTGTGTGTGTGTAGAGAGAGAGATGGAGAAAAAAATTGGTACCTTACAAAAAAGTTAAAGGTGGGATATTCACATGTTTGAAAATTAATCTAAGGGTATTATGTTATCATATAAACATTAATAATGATTTATCTCTCTTTCCCTTAGTGTTTGGAGGGTGTGTGTGTGTGTGTGCGCGCTCACTAACAAGAAAGTGGATATTTGAGATGAAGGGAAAAGATAACTGTATGGAGACCTAAAATAAGGCACTTTGGTTAAAATTACTAAATTAAAACTTAAATCTATTGGGGTTTACTTTTCCAAAATATGAAATACTGAACCTATAAAACGGGCATTAGAATTACACTATATTTTGAAGATTTTCTATTGAAAACTTTCCCCACGTAAATGCTTTTATCAATACTACCATATAGAACTATAAAATATTCTTAAGGCATGTATGAAAATATCATGAAATGAACTCAAAAGTTTCATCTTGCATCACAAAGGTGAAGAGTGTTAGTAAAGACAAAATTCCTTATCATTTGATTCTGCTATAACTGTTTCAAGCCTCCTACTGTAATGCTTTTTACGTATATCATTTGTTGGTCTTCCAAATTTGTCCTTTTCTCAATATTCTAGGGCTGAAAAAAATAATACAACACTACCTGTCAAGAATTTACGTAGCTACCTAAGAGTTAATATCTTGGCCATCTTTAAGACTATGCATTTAGTTATAGACTCAGTAATGTCAGTGTTACAGCATTCAAGTGATGCTATTAAAGGACACCTTATTAATAAGTGGGCATCTTGCTACGACCTGACTACTTAGATTTCTGAAGCCATATACACACACACACATATGCACACACATATTTGTATAAAAACCACCTTATGTAAACTCTTCATCCCCATGAGGGTAGCAATAGTGTTTGTTGTCACAAAGTTGACAAAAAGCAGTACACAAAAAGTTGTATGTGATTATCAAGTAGACACATTCATTTCCTAATTCCCAGACAATTAGCAAGGATAAAACTATACCTTCAGACGCCTCGCTTCTAATGCTAAACTAATGACACAACAGAATCAAAATACGTTAGGAGTGGGGGAGGGGAGATTGAGAGCCAAATACCTTTTTTGAGGCTCCACAATGGGTTGAGAGCCTAATTATTTTTAAGTATAATCCAACCAACCTCTTCTCATGCTTAGCTGCACTGAGTGACACTATTTGTGATGCCCAGTGTGCTGAAACTGAGCAGGTTGCTGTCAGTTTAAAAATGACTATAATAAAAGTGACCATGAAGATGGATCTTGTGATTTTGCGTTTCTAATCAGTCATCTGTGAAGAACACTTTTGCTTTGATTCAGCAGACTGGTGACAGCCATGATTGATAGTGCACGAGGATAAAAAAAAGGTTATTAACTGTCTTACTATTAAGCTCAATGTATTACCCCTCTAGGTGCATCTCATACTTTAAGTTAAAGTACTTACTCAGGTAAGGTCAAGAATGAACTCTATGGAGATGGTATCCATCCTGTTGAAAACGAGTGAGGCATCCTTGTATTGATTTTTTTTTTTGTAGCATTTAAGCTATGTTTAATTCTACTGTCTTATTCATTAGTTAAAGGATAGAAATTTCATCCTTCTAACAGCATACATATGGAAAGTACTAAAGGTGTAGAAAATAGCTTTAAATGTAAAGATTTGAATGTAGAGATAACTAGCAACATGTGTGTGGCATATACATGAATCCATATTTAAACAGATGGTCATATATTATACAACCTATGAAGGTACTTTTAATGGTAAACACTAAAATTGATTAATAATTAAAAAATAAGTATCTGTGTTGTAAATGCAAAAAATTGTTTCAATTTTCAATCATCCATAAATGGCAAGTTCATGATAAAGAAAAACTTAAGAAAAATTCAAAGGATGTCTTAAAATACCTGTTTTGGTTTAAATTCTTTAATTTATTAACTTCATCTCAGTTTAATTTTTTAAAATTGGAAATATTAACATAGAAATGAACACTTGAGTGACAGCATTCTTAAATAGCATACTATATACAAACACATACACGGATAGTATTATAGATCCCGAAGTATTTAAAGTTTTCCAGTAACTGAGGATATGCCATTAAAAGAAATAGTAAAACATTAAATGTCACCATATTTCCTATGCTCATTTATTATTACAAAAGCCAAAGTATACTGAAATTTTTTGAACATTTTTTTAAAACTTATTGTTAAAATATTTTAAATTTACAAATGTAGTTTCAGGAGATAAATTAAACCTATGCATTTTAATTTTAAATTACAGTATTATGTTTCTTCATATGTTTTCCACTGTAAACACTAAGCACATGTTAAATGTAATGTGAATTAGCCAAAAATATTTAAGGACATCAATACCTTGGCATTGAGGTAGCCATTTAAACAATAACCAAATCTCAGCTCTATGTGCTTGGCGGTTCCTCACTGAGCAACTCTGCACAGTAGCGCAGAATAAGAAAATGTTACCAGTATGACATTAGAGTTTCAATGCAGGAAAAATTGTATTATGTCCAAAAGTTTTTTCTAGAATATCATGGCCTGTTTCTCCAGTGCCAGTAACTATGCCCATTTTGGGTCTATAATAAATTATATTTTGAAAATATACTGTTTTAATATTGGGACCTATCAACAATGAAATACAGAGAAAGTAAGGAAATGAAGTTCAAGATTTCATTGAATTTTTCTTTATAGCCTGAAACATTGGCTCTCCATCCTACTCTGCTTAATATTGCAATTGCTGCTTTTAAAAGCCTTTCTAGTTCTCTAGCATTTTATGTATGCCAAGTACAATTTAAATACTTACACATTGAAACCCTCTTCATAAAAATGTTAGATCAATATAAAAATTGTTTATTTAATGAATCGTGTTTATGTGGAGTGGACTTAAGTGTAGATTTTATAATTCATATAAGATTTCCTCAATAAGACAAGTTACCTTTGTTATTAAATGAATTTTCCTTTCTGTCCTATACAACTTCAGCAGGCAAACTTGCATTCCAAAATTTAGAAATCATGATGAGATAAGTGACCAAGGGGGTGTTTGGTCAATGATAGCATTCTATATTCTTGTACAAATATTTGTCAAAGGTTTCACAATGAAATTGTAAGTTAAGAAATATGTTGTGTGTTTCTCTAAAATATTGTTTGCTTTTAAAATAAAAAAAGAACGATGCAATTCCAATCTATCTCATGGTAATTTACACAATGCTCTGAAATGTTAGTGAAATGCCCAACTTCCTCCATCTGCCTAATTCAAAATGTCTTAAGGAAAATGAGGAAATACAAAGGCTAGGTAGGCCTTAGAAGAACACACACATTTCCTGGTGTCCTCTGTTTCCTATGGAATCAGGATCTAGAACACACAGTACACGCAACACACATTTTATGAAAGAACAAGGCAAAGACGATTTCAGGTAAAGTTTAGGTAATTTCCTAGGTAGTCAATTACCATTACCATAAATGAAATTAAAGTTGAGCAGACTCCAACAGTGGCAGACAAGAAAATTTTAAAATGCAACATCTTCCTTTATCCTTTTGGAACTCCAGAGCAGCATCTTCCTTTATCCTTTGGTGCTCCAGAACAGAAGGTTGCATTCATGTTCAAACAAATAACAGAACTGGCACACACACACACACACACACACACACACCCCTTGTTTGTGCAAACTCCTTCCATTTAGTTTTGAGCCTATCGTGACCTGTTTTCATAGACTGCTGGGATACAAGGCATCTTTAGTTTACAGTTTCTAAGACTTGGATTCCTTTTAGTTTAAAACTCTCTTCTTCAGTTCCTCCAAGCCTATATGCATCTCTCCTTCTCCTCCCTTTCTCCTCCAGAACCTACTAGGGCACATAAGGTAGGGGTATGGACTGGGTGGTGCACATATGTGTAGCCAGAACGTGGAGATCGGCAGCTGCTGTCCACTCCCAGACTGTGTACCTGAGCGCAGTGGCCACTCTGCTCTTCCGCCCAGCCCACTCCTGCCTGCAGTGTTGCTGCTGTCACGCCAGCCGGTGATTTGATAGGCTTGTCGGGTTGCCATGGTGTTGACTTCTTGCCTCTGAGGAGCTGCCCAATGACTGGAGGTCTGGGATTAAAGCGGGAAGAGGCAGCGGCCACAGCGAATTTCAGCGGCAGCTGCAGCAGCTAGAAACAAGAGGCAAGAGGACGAGGTCTTTAGGTTGCGTCCCCCTCCTGCAGTCAGGGCTGCTAGTGAGCGAAAGAGAAGAAAGGTTGCACGGTTGAAATGGTGACCACTCGAAGTCAGAAGATACAAGCGAGGGCTTTGAGACCCGCTCAGGAACAACTCATGAGCAATCAGCACGCGCTGAGAGGAACCGTCTTCCAGAATTCGTTATTATTGACATTAGACATTACTGGAGTGGGTGGTGGGACTGAGAGTAAAAAGGTGTTAAAAGGGACCTAAGTAGTTGATACATTTCCCCCCACACCCTACCGTTCATTTGGGCAACGAAATAATTTGACAGATGTAAAGGCGAACTTTATATCATGGAAACTGACTTAACTCCAAGAAGCGAAAGTGCAATTAAACAGCAACCGAGAACAAGAAAATAGTTGCCTTGGACGGAGGCTGGTGGGGCGGGGGGTGAGGGGGCGGGGAAGTCAGAGAGTGCATGTGCAATGCACAACCCCAGACGGAAATTGTAAACTAGGAAATGAAAGGGAAAGAAACCGCTTCTGTTATAAATTAGTAGGTAGGTGAAGGTTATGCAAAGAAGAAAAGGGAAAGTAAAGCTGTTAAAAGAATAGAATAAAACCCCTGGGAGTTCCACTCGAAATCCCCCTTTACTCCCCAATCCAAAGGGAGTAGTAGGAGGAGAAAAAAGCGCATTCTGGTGTGATGAGAACTCTCTGGAATGTCTGGAGGAGAGGATAGAAGTGCGAGGGTAAGAAGACCCGGGTGCTAAATAAATCGCAGGAGAGATAAATGGGGGAGGGGCAGGGTAGGAAAGTAATAGTCCGCGATTCACCCAAGGGACTAGGAGATTCAGAGAGATTCCAGCAGAAGGAAAGGAACAGAAGTTCAGGCTCCCAGTGTAAGGAAAGGAGGAAACGACAAGAATCCCTAAGAGAAAAAGAGGAAAAAGGTGTGTGCTGCTGAGGCGGGGCGTGGGAAGACAACCACAGTCAACTGGAAGGAGCCAAAGTCAGGCAGCAATTACTAGGACTTCGGCCAGAGAGGGCAGAAGATTGTGTAGACAGGCGGTCAACCAGAGCAGCGCGGGGCAAGACTCACGAGCGCGAAGCCAGGTGCCGCGCCGTCCGCGCCCCGGCTCCAGGCGACGCAGGGACTTTGCTGGCAATGAGAAGGGCTGCTCGACCAGTCTGCCGGTGTCACGATTCCCCGCGAGTAGCAAGCACACGCCTCACTAACTACTTTACAGCCACTTCCATTGATTTTCTTTAACAAATAAACATAATACCCGTTACAGCAACACTTCCTCTTGCTGCCGCAGCTAGAATGCCATAAGCTCTAATGACTGCATTTCTCCGGACAGCAGTTTTCACATCTCCAAATAAATCGTTTTCCTTCACTTCAGGTTTGGAGAGGCTAGTCCTCGCCCTTCTCTATAATTTGGGAATCACCTTTAAGAATAGGTAGAAGACAAGTCCAGACACTAGTTTGTAAATCTGGTAGGGCTCACTCTTATTTGCATATTAATTTTGCTTATAAGAAGTAACTCAATTTGGGAGGGAACCGCCGGCAAAGAAATCGACTCCTTTACGTCTGCAGGGAAATCAACATTAGTTCGGCAGGCACACCTAAGCTACTGCCCTCGAGTTGTCTCTTCAAATATTCCTTTAAAAATAAAGTATTTATTTTAAAGTAGCCCCCCTTCAAACGCCCGTTTCTGCTGAGGTTCTTCCATACATGTCAAAGGGTTGTTGAATTATTCATTATTGTAATTACTATCATCATTGTCATTATCCCTTTCCATGTGGAAATAATTTTATTATCGTAATTTGATATCTGAAGAATTTCCTGTTAGTCGTTTGATAATCATTTTTTTCTGCTGAAAAGAAAAGTTTTGTTTATAAATGAGATAGAGAAATGTTTTAAATGCTTTGATGTTTGCTATAGATTTCCGTTTATCTAATCGATCGGAATGCCAATAAAATCGATTAAAGGTTTAGTGTTTTACAAACAACCATTTTGTGCTTTTTGATTTTACGTTCAGAATGATTTTAATAAAGCTAATGCTTTCCTTTAACATTCTCCCTTGGAAAAAAAAAAACCTAACTCTTCATCGTTTTTCCTTTTATTATTAGAAATTGCCACTTAAAATTCTCTTAATAGGAAAATAAACAAAAAGTATAAGCAATGGCTGAAATGGTTTAAATTTCATTCTCTTATTGCTCAAGGTATTTAAATAAAGCCCTTTAAAATCTTGGTGAATTATATGCGATCATTCAGTGATTGCGGAATATTAAATTAAACTTAGATAAATCCGCATTGAAGGAGGCAGCACCCAATCCTGAATTTATTTCCCATTTTCTCTAACAGCATCACTGCGCTCCTCTCTTTGCAATGACAATGTGCCAAATCTGGGCATTTTGAAAACATTTTCCATATGCTTTAACAGGGGACTGATAGACAAAGAAGAAAAGGAGATGATCTTTTTGCTCTGAGGTATATTTTCTTTAACCTTTTTCTCTTAGACTTTAATTGATAATCATTTTAAAGGAAAAGTTTGAAAATCATTTAATGCATTTTTTTTTTTTTGCTTTCACCTTTTTCTATCTTGTCATTTATTTCTGAATTGGTGTTTTGTTTATAATTTAATGTAAAGCTACCATTCCTATACCTTGGCAAACCACATTTTCTTTCAAAATCTTTGATTCATTTAGTTTCTGCTAGTTGTCTTAAGTAATTAAAGATAAAAACAATTATACATTTTGTAACTTAGAGCAGATGGGTTGTTTTGTTTTTTGTTTTTTGTTTTTTTGCTGTAGGATTTAATAGTTCTCTTGTATCTAATATTTAGGGACATTACATATAGTGGTGGTGGCTTTTCTTCAGCTGTAAATATCTGCACATTTGTCTGAAAATGTGGGTGTTTAGATGAATGCAATGTCGTTTTAAAATAATTTTATTTGGTGGCCAGAGTTTAGTATACTGTCTATACAGCACTTCATTGACTAGATATAGATGCCTTTAGGTCTAAAATATCACTTTATCTTCTGCTCAATGAAATTAGTTATTCTGTCTCTGTGTGTGTGTCTGTCTGTATCCTCTCTCTCTCTCTCTCTCTCTCTCTCTCTCTCTGTCCTTTCCCATTTGGATCTTGTCTTGGAGCTCTTCGCCAGACAGAATGTAACATTTTCTTTGGATACTCTTGCTGGAAATATCTCCATATATATTTGAGGATTGTGTGATTGTGATCTTGGTTTTTGGTGGTGTGAAAATGTATGTGTGTTGTGGGGAGGAACGTGATAAGGGGTCCTCATTAATTTGCATAAAGGCTGTGGCAGTGCTTATGAAGTTAGTGAACTGCTATTGTTTGGGGAGAGTCCTGTCTGATTTGTTTATAAACACTGGGCTGGTTGCTTAGGGGGAAAAGAGGTCACAGCACTGTCTGAGCTCTGACCTCTGAAAGGCCAGAGGGCATCTGACTTTTCTCTTTCTTCTCCCTTTCCCTCCTCTCCTCCCTTAATTCTTCCTTCCTCAAACCTTCTAGCCCCTCCCTCCTTCTCCCTTCCTTTCTTTACCTGTGTCTAACTCTACATAATGACTCCCCTTCCCCCTAAAAGGTCAGAATCCCCAAGAGAAAAAAAAAAAAAAAAAAGCTAAAACATTTACTCCAAAGTAAAAGCCAAAAGTTGACTTCAATCCAGAAAGAGAGAAATACACATGGATATAGAGGTGCAGAGACAGAAACCCGGGAACAAAAGGGGGACACTGCTATGCTTTTTAAGAAAAAGAAGAAGACCATAGAGGAGATAAGAGTGTAGCTGGAGGAGGGGAGGGATTCAGGGAGGAATTTAACTGCCCACAAATACTACACACATATATACACACTCAAAATGCCTTTCCCTTTTCAATTGGATTTCCACTAGCTCACTCCCTCCATCAAAGAAAGTGTCCATTCTCAATGTTAGGTCATATTTTAAGACCCCCGCTTTTTTGTTAGTTCTTTAAAAATATATACCTCGTTCTGTATAGAAAGCTTGGGATCCCTCATCACACACAGAGCCACACAGACACATACACCCCACTATTTCTTGAATTATTTCACTATAAATATGTGTTTATGACACCTTCCAAAACAAGTTCTGCACTTTTCCATTCATTGTCAACTCCACATCCCTCCCTTGCACAAATACCCCCCAACCCTGTCACTCTCCTCACCCCCCTACACACACAGTGACAAATATTGGTATCAGGCTTAAGTGTGTTTTGGAAAAGGGTTGCTAACTTAAACAAAAATGTTAGTTAACACACCGCCTTTGTTAAATAGCCCCCAGGGGGAGAAGACCCAACAAAAAGAGAAGAGGAGGAGGGGGGCTGAGGATCTGAAGGTGTCTGTGGTGATATAAAGAGTTCCTAACGCTGAAATCTTGTAATACCTCGTTTCAAACTGAGCTCATCTATAGACCCCGGAAGCGCGGTCAAAAGACTGGAAACCTTTTTCCCCTTGGGCTGGAGATGTTCTTGAGCTGCAGGGACACTGGGGAGAGGGAGGAGGGGTATTTATTAGTGAATTGGTGAGGACAGGGTGGGAGAAGGACAGAACAAACAGCTGAAAACTCATTAGACCGATTCTGAAGAGTGTCCTCGGAGTGGATTTGGGAAATAAAATACGCCGAAGAAAAAGGCCAGAAGTGGAAATTACCTTTTGTCTCAATGTTAATTACTCCTTGCCTCCAACACTCAACACCTAACCACCTGGTATTCCTTTTTGGTTCTCCCCTAACGCGGCGCTCAGTGTCAGGGTCCGAGTGCTCTGCAGTGGATAAGGCTGGCCTGGGGTTGCCCTGTAAAGTGTTGAAGAGGCTATAGGGAAAGTTCTTAGTGCGGCAGGGAAACCTCTGCTCCTTTCATTTTGAAATAAAAAGTGACCCAACGTTCCGTGAGGGCGGCGGCGGGTTTGCGCAGAGTTTAGGGACAGTGGAATGGGGGTGGGGCAGGGAGTGGGAGTCAGGGTCAAAGGTGGATGGCAAGGCGTCCGCGGAGACCCAGGAGGAGCAGCTGGGTTTCCTGACGCTGGGAGCCGAGATGTAGGGAGCAAGGGGCTGCGGCACAGCGGCGCAGCCTGGTCCAGCCGCTCGGATCGCGCTCGCGCCCCATAGCGGCCCACGGGCTGGACTCGGGCTCGCCCGCCTCCCCTCGCCCCTGCCAGCGGCGCCGCGCTCCGCGCTCCGCGCCCCCGGGCCCACCCCACGCAGTCCCGCCGCCGCTTCAGCCCAACAGCTCTCCTCACGCTGGCGCGCTCCGAGGCCAAGCCCTGGAGGAAACTCTTGACTCTGCGCTAGAACCTCTCTGCCCCTTCCCTCAGCCCATTAACCCCGACCCTCACCTCCAGCCTCTCTTCTTAGGGAAAAGGTGAAAGAAAACGAGAAAGAGATGGGAACAACAACAACAACCCCCCCCCCCCCCCCCACACACACACACATATACACACACGTTAGGAGGAGAATCCTCGCCAGCAAAAGAAGGGGTTGAGAAAGTGGGCACCCCTTACAAGTCCTCTTTTGTTTTCTTACTTAGAAATCAACCGCCCCCACCATCACACACACACACACACACACACACACACGGATACACACAGTTGTATTTTCCAAGAAAAGACGGGGGAGGTGTAGAGGAGAAATAGCCACCAATTTTTTTGTAATGGTTTTCCTGATTTGACGTTTGCTGTTTTGACATTAATGACATTAATGTTATTGATGTTTCAGGGAGAAAAAGGCAAAAGAAATAAAGAACTTGAAAACGAAATGATCATCATTTCCCTATTCTTCCATGCCAGAAATAGACCTCTTTCTTCACCTGAGCCTGAAACAGACTTATTGTTCTCAGGTGTTTCCTTCATCATATGCATTTACCCGTCTGAAGTCGCAGGAAATGGTTTTTCCATCAGTGAGCTTGTACGTGGAGCCCTCTCCCGCAAAGGGCTTGATCTTTTCTGATTTGAACCTGAAAGTTTCCCTGCCTTCATTTCCCCTCAGTCTCTTTAAAAGCTCCCATTCCCCTTCCCCATGCACACACCTCAAATAGTTTTTTTAAAGCCAGAAATTTTGCTCTCTGGGGTGTTTTTCAGTAAACAGTAACGCTACATAAACACCTTTTTCACTTACAAGTTGCAGAGAATTTAAATTTTACCCCTGTGTGCATGTATGTTTCTTAAGGCATATGGATAAGCCCCACTGAGGTGCAATCAGATACTGCTAGCAAATTGGTGATACAATTGCTGTGTAAAGGTGGGGCTGTAAACAAAGTAAATTTATAATTTTAGAAAGCTTTCCACTTTCAACAAATTTCTTCCCAAAGAAGTTTAAAATCTAATAAAGTCTTTGGAGAGACAGATGATTTTCTCTCTGTTATCATTTGGTAGCCCTGGCTTCTAAAACACTAGTACCTGCACTGACTCCGGATCCCTAAGGTGGTGATTTGCTTTTTTTTCCTCTTAATAAAGACCATATCTAGGGTTTTTTTTTTTTTTTTTTTTTTTTCCCCTTCACTCCATGCCTCTGGACTTTCATTGTAACTTTAGCCAGCTGCTGAAGGCAACCAGCTTTCCTGATCTGGGCCTAGGTCTGCTTTTTTGAGGACTGTGCTTTTATCCTCCCAGGTGTTTTGTTTGGTTTTTAATCCATTTGCATCAGTCCTAGGATCTTCCAAATGTTCCCTGATAATGCAAGGTTTTAGGCCTGGAAAGATGCATTTTTGCAGCCTCTGTAGTTCCAAATACTTGTGCTATAAACCTTTCTGTTGGTATTTGGTAGATTTGTGCTTAAGGCCTAAGACAAGGTTTTGAAGCAGATCCTGGCGATCCAGAACTTCAAAGGCCTGTCAACTCAAAGGCAGCTGACACATCACCTGTCCAGGAAGCTGGACATTGCAAGTATTTCCTGTTTTTAGCTCATTTGATTTGTTATTCTTACTTTCTGTTTAAAATTCCTATTTTTGAAATATTACAGAGATGGTGTCTACCTGTGACCTGTAGTATAGTAGTTATAAGTGCATCAAGATGCTGAGTAGCAATGCACATATATATATATATTCCATATATATATTCCAAATTCAGTAGGGGGTATTTAAAAGTATGTCTATTCCTAGTTTTAGTTAATTATCTTTTAATGAAAGTGTCACTCATCTTCACATCTGTAATATTGGAAAGAGATAATTAGATTTTCAAATGAGAATCAGCCACCTTAAATTTTGCACCAGAAAATACCAAGTATATTTCATTCTAATGAGATCTGTAGTGAGGTTTTAAAATTCATCATAGTGTGCTTCAAGAAAGATAACTCAACAGACTCAAAAGATGAAAGGTTTTTCTTTTCTAAGTCTTCTTAAAGTTATTACATTGAACTTATGCAATTCTGATAAAATATTCAAGAATATTACATAAAGGCTAGAAGTGTACCCCCCCCCCCAATCATTCTTGCAACCGTCACTTATTCTCATTTGGAAGTTTTCTTTGACTAACCGCTTCCATCTCCCATAACCTGAATTTTCTCTCCTGCGTATACAAGTGAAGGATACTGTTTAAATAGAGTGCCTAAGGATCCAGAGTGCAATTCCTCCTTTGAAATAGGCTGGGCTGAGCGGTGTTTGCACACAGGCAAGCACCCTTTATTTACATATATCTGCATATTTGCTCAGGCCCCCGCATTTCGCCATTAAAGTGCGTTCATGTGCTCAGCAGAATAAACTCGGCAGAGAAAAGCTCTTCATTACCCTAACTCATATTTCTGCTTAAAGCTCCCTAGTAAACAAATCTCTGGTCCGATAATAATTACTTTGCCTCATTAAAATAAAAAAAAAAATCTCGAATGGTTAAAGGGCAACGCTTTGGCGGTATCTATGTTTTATTTCCTTCCCCTTCTTGCTCTGTGTGTGCCTGTGTTTGTGTGTAAGAGCGTGTGTGTGTCTAATGAAGTTTGGGAGTCGCGCGCAGGGGCGCGTGGGGTGCGAGCCCCGGAGGTCCCCATCCCCTGTCCTCTCCGCGGTTGTCGCGTCCGGGGCTCCAACCGCAGCGCTCGGAGCCTTGGAAGCCGTGAGGCTCCGGAGCTGCTCTGAGTCCAGGCTGCGCGTCATTTGCAGTCTGGGGAATGTTGATCACCTCACTAATTACACCTCTCTCTCCCCCCTCTCCCTCTCCCTCTCCCTCGCTCTCCTCTCTCATTCCCAGAGTGCATATCGGGAATAGACACACAAAGACATGCGCACTCAACTTAATCAGCCATTTTTTTAAACAGGGCTAAAACGATAATAATTAGCAGAATAAAGACATATCGGATTTTCATTTCCTTTCCTCCTTTTCCCAACCCCTTCACAACCAAACAGCGAGACCGCGGTCGGCACATGCTTTAACTCCTCCCGGACCCCCGAGGACCGCTCCATGCCCCCCACTTTCTGCTCCAGCGTTTTTATTTTCACCCAATAAAGTTCGAGGATTATTTTTTATTTTTTTATTTTTTTAATGAACCCTCTCGTTTTACTTGGATGTGATCAGCTGTAAGTAAAATAAAAGCAAAACAAAAAAGAGGCGAAGATCGAGTAGGAACTGCAGGGGAAATGGAAAGTAAGTTTTTTCTTTAACTTTTATTGAGTAGTTTGTGTTAAATTTAGGTCGAGTATCGATTATCTTTCCAGCCTGATCTTGCACAATCTTTGATATTTCGCTCCCTCTCTCTCCCTCTCCCTCTCCGCCTCTCTCCCTCTCTGCCCCTAGCTCGCTCGCTCCTGCTCGCTCTCGCACACATCCCCTCATCCCGACCATCTCTTCCGCTCTGCCCCCCTTTTCTATCTCTTTCCCCCTTTTTTGGCTCAAGGTTTTGCTCCGCTGAGGGAGGGAGGGGGCAGTGAGGGACCTGATTTTCCACTTTCTTTAGAGGGGCTGCGTTTTTCGGGATTTAACTTTTGGATTAAGTGGCGGAGGATCATCTACATTTGCTCAGGCAGTTTTCTCTCCTTTTCCCTGTCTTTTCGAGTTCTGCCTTCACCGCGAGCCCCGGGCATTCTAGTGGCTGGGGGAAGCTGTCAGCTCCGCAGCGGCGCGGTCCCTGCTCGCCCCGCGCCCCCGCACCCGGATCGGGATGACTCGTCCTCCGCACTCATCCTCCGAAAGTTTGGACGTTGGTCGGTGGGGCTGGGAGCCCCTCTCTTCCTGCTCTTTCCCTGCTTTACCCTCCAACCCCCACCCCATCTTATTCAGCCTCGTTTTTCTTCCTCCTTTTACCACCCTCCCCTCTACCCCTTCTCAAGTTCCCCGAAGGTCGCTTAGTGTGCAGGGCTGGCGGACGCCCGGGGGTTCGTGCGCTCTGGGGAGGGGATTTCAAGAGACTGGGGTGAACGTTGGGGCTGGGGCTGCAGGTAGACACCGGCCCACCGGAGCGGGCGCGGCGGGCGCTGCAGAGGGCTGCTCTCGGCGGCGCGGGCGCGGGCGCCGCGGAGGGAAGGCAGGTCCGTTAGGAGGCGGGATCACCCGGCCTCTGGGCCGGGGACCCGGGAGGCGGCGGCTGCTTGCTCGGGACGGAACGCCGCTGGGTGTGGGTTAGACCAGCGGATAGACGCCCGCGGCTTGGGGTCAAGAATCTTTTCCTTTCTTTTTAGCAAAGGGCAAGGGGTGTGTGCGTGTGCGTGTGTGTGTGTGTGTGTATTGAGTGTCTGTGTTCGGCTGTGAGAACCAATTCGTTCTTCGGCCCCCCTAAAAGGGTTTCATGCCTACAAATGAACTTCATCTCCTTCGCTTCTCCAAGCATCAAGTGCGCCTTCTGGCTGGGAGCAGCTAAGGGAAAAGGGGCTGGAATGCACCGGGTCTCTCCTTCCTGCTACTTCTATCCACTCCCAACCCCCTTCTCTCTGCTCTTTTCTATCAGAAAAAAAAATAAATTTTCTCATGAAATTGTATAAAGTTTCTCTGCCAATGTCCAAGTTACAGAAGGTTCCCTATCCTAACCCCCTTCCCCCAGAAGACGGTGCACTGGTTTCTATTTCTTTTGTTACCTGTGATCCGGGCGGGGGGCTCCTTTCGGCCGCTCAGGCTGGGGTCCGGCCCAGAGAGGAGGCTTCTGCGGACGCCTTTGACCGCGACTTCTCACTTCCGCGCGGTTCTGGTGAGGTTTTAGCTACCGTTCGGTGAGACACCCTCCTTGTAGGTACCAAAGGTTCAGATCGCAAACACGGACCCCCCCACCTCGACCCCTACACACACAGAGACACACTCACACTCAACACACACTCACAGACACACATTCTCCCTACCCTCCCCCCCACCTCCGGCCCCCACCTTGTCTTTCCCCTCCCCCCTTCCAAAAAAAGCACACACACATATACACACAACAACAACATCCCCCCCCTCAAACACACACACACAAAAACCCAAAGACAAGTTCACTGGCAGAAGATGGTGGATTGACACTGTCTCAGACAGAGGCAGGTTCACCAGGAAATCTGGCCGTCCTGATTTCTGACAGTTGTATTTCCTCTCCTTGAGTCCTCCCCCCCACCCTTTTTATTAACTCTGTTCCATGTTTAATCAAGGATCATGTAGATGGCAAAAGGAGAGACAGAGAGGAGAGAGGAAGAGAGAGAGTGGGGGAGAGAGGGAGAGAGAGAGAGAGAGGGAGAGAGAGAAGAGACAAGAGACAGAGGAGGGTTTTTTTTTTTTTTTTTTTTTTTTTTTTATTGTGTTCTCCTGGATTTTCAGTGGCTTGATCCCTATAAACGTGGAGTGGTTAAAGCTCATATGTAGTATTATATTTTTAGTTGGGTGGATGGATGGAAGAGTGAGAGAGAGGCTGCGGCTGCCGCTGCCTTTTCGGGTGTTGCTTAGATTAAGGCTGAGACTTGGCTGCGATTGGGACGCGACAGTGACACGGGCATCGATCGCTTCCATTGAGAGCAATGCAAAAACACAGCCCGGGTATGTAACACTCTCGGTGCCATCAACACTTGTTTTACTTTGTATTTACTGGCAAAACTGACAGAGCAAGCTCAGACTTTCTTTCTGGTTTTTTTTTTTTTTTTTTTTTTTTCTGTTTCTTCTTTACTAACTGAAGAATACAAACAATTGTGTATAGAAATTGCTGAAAAGGATGGTTTAAATAAAACAGAAAGGAGATATTCAGAATTATTTCACTACCTCTGTGACTGACTGTGTTTCGGAGTTTTCCTTTTCCACTGAGGAGCATATTGAAGAGAATGGAGGTTTTCTTTTTTCCTTCCTCATCTTAAAAAAAAAAAAAAAATCCTTAAGGGAATATTTGATAGTTTTCAAGGTTTGTGGTTTCAATCAGCAGGAAGGCACACAAAAATAAAAGATGGCCAGCCAGCTGTTTTAACCTCTTGCACCTGGCTTCAGTGTGGGGATCATAAGGTTTATACAGTTATTTTTTAAAATGCTTTTAATATTTATGGCATAAACTAGGGAGAGCATCACAGGGTTTTTATTCAGTTACTGGCTGATTTTGGATTTTTAAAAAAGTAAACTCATATTCAGGTGTTTTCATGTTTATGGCAATGAAGATAGGGTCAATGAAATATGGGGGAAATATCATAAATCTGAAAAGTGAAATGTACCCAAGGAACAAAGAAAGGTCAGGTAAACCAGCTGTGTAAGTCAAAGCAATAGCACCAACTGTGGGGTTAGACAGGGATAGTGGACTCCGATTCTATGAAGTGAAAGTTGTCACTTAAAGTTAAAGATGAGGCAAACATGTTCAGCGCTTTTGTAATATTTTGCAGTTTTTAGCAAATGAGCCCAAATCTGTTCATTAATTTTGAGCTAGTTGGATTATTTTAAAAGATGCTTCACCAGCAAAGGAAAACATAAAGGAGGCTGAGAAAATCACCGTTTAATATTGCAGAATTTACTGCTTCCATTCTGACCATGAGCCTAAATTTACACAATGAAATTTGATTATCTCTAATAACAATATTAGATCCTGCACTGGATGGATGAGAATTGAGGTGGTTTTGTTGATTGCAAGGGTTTAATGTTGCATTTCAGAATCTGATGTGGTTTGGCCTCCCTTCCATTAACTGGAAAACCCCTGAGGTTTTACAATTATTTCTTAAAGATAATACATTTAAGATTGCATTGGTAGGCTGAAGAAAAGTCATAAAGGCAAGAAGGGAAGCCCTTAATAACTCTTGAGATTCAGACATGTTCAGCAGTTAGATTGGCTCTGACTTCACCAAGGGTCGACAATGTGTCATTTCCACGAAGCCAAATTGCCCTCTGCCTATATGATATTAATGTGCAAATCAATATTTCAGGGATTAAATTTCCCTTCTTCATTTTTTATGGTTTCTACCTCAATAAGTCTCAAGTCTATTAGAAGAGGCTGGATGATTTAAAATCTTTCACTGCAGAATGGCTTGTCGTAGTCTTGTTTCATAGACCATTTTAGGATTTTCGTTATAAAGACTAAAGACATCCTAAAGAAGTTGTGAGGCAGTGTAGATCCAGGCTCAATAGTGTAAAGCCCTTGTTCGATTAAGAACTAAAAGGTATTGAAAATATAATATATATGTTTAT
This sequence comes from Theropithecus gelada, assembly GCF_003255815.1. NCBI lineage: Eukaryota > Metazoa > Chordata > Mammalia > Primates > Cercopithecidae > Theropithecus > Theropithecus gelada. The sequence continues at coordinate 78,818,292 of NC_037676.1, forward strand.
GTAATATATATGTACATTCTGCTGCTTTAAAAATATTATGTTAATCACCTATTGATTTATTTCAAAATCAATTGAAGCTCCTTTCTTATTAATGATTTGTTCAGCTTTCTTGAGGACTGTGTTAATTTTCTTAAAGAGTATGCATGAATTAGCTTGGTGTGAAACTATTGGGGCAGAGGGTTTTTCAATTAGCAATACTTTCCTAAGAAATATTTTCAGAAACCGTTGTTTATGAGAGTAATAACCCAGAGGTGTCATTTGCATACATTGTTGTGATAGCTATCATTGCATTTTGTGGCTGAATGACTTAGCTGATCTATGTTAAATGAAACCTTCTTCAATTCCTTTTACATTTTGTTTCTAGCACTTAGTAGGTGCAATGTTTCTTTTTATCCTCTTAGAGGAAGAAAATTATGAAAGAAAATATGTGACTTAACTGGAAAGAATACAGAAATTTGGAGGGAGGTCAAAATAAAAGATTGTGACTTTATCACATAATCTTGGGAGGGCCTACTGTCTATCATTTGGTGGTGTTTTATAGTCTAAACCCTCTGGACCGAGTTCCGCACAGCTGCACGAATTTCATATGTGATAGAACATTTTTTCCATTCAGTGTGAAATGTTCCTTCCTAAAAAACGTACACCAGACTCGCTTAATTTAGTCTGTTAAAAGAAATGCACATGAAAAAGGACAAAAGGCTCTTTAATCTCTGCAAGCTGTTTGTTTTTCTTCAAGATTCCTGTCTGTTTGGGTTTGAAAAGTCATGTTTATTGAGGAGATGATTCTGAGGTGTGACATTAAAATAATATATGATTTTTGGACTGGTGGCCATGCTTCTGCTTAATTTGCTGAACTACTTTTTATGCCTGTCAAAACACAGCGTTAATCTATCCTTATTTACAATTAATCTCAATAAAATTAATCTTAACTATGCTTTATTCAGTGGCTTAAAATATCTAATTATATTCAATTAACTGCTGTCATAGTAATTAACATTGCTTAATTGCCTCTGCATATATTTATGTAAAGCTCATTAGGTGCTGCTGACTCCTTTTCCCTTTCCTACTTGCTATTTTTGCTGTTGTCAAACCACGTTCATCTCCCAATGTTTGACAATGTCAATGAGAACAAATTCTTTCTTAACATTTTCTTGAAATGAATGTTCCTGCCTTCCTTTGAGAAGATACTCGTTATGAGTCTTTAAAGACTAATCCATCCCCCTCTCTTCATTTTCCTTATCCCTGGTCTCTAGCACTCTCACAAAATATGTTCTGTCATTGTTGCTAGAAATATGAGAAGCCAGGTTAAGCTTTGTGTTTATAAATGAGGAGCCTTTCTGTGTCTGCCTAAGGGCTGTACCCACAGGGAGAGGGTTCCCCCCCCCTTCTAAGACCACTCTAAGGGTTAAAGACTTGGCCAAGGTTCAAACTGAGAAGCGCCCAGGGAAAGTGCATGTGAATATGTACAAGTTTCATGTAATTAGTGCTTAATTATATTAACATATGCAAATTGTCAACTTAGGAGCTTGTTGAGCTGGCAAAGATCAGCTAGGCACAATTGCAGTATTGTTCTGAAACAATAATGGATTTCAAGTTGGATTGTGGAAACACATAACTAGCTATCTAATTTAACTCATACCGTGGTGAAATTTCATTAGTCTCCATGGAGACTGGTTTAATTGTGCTGACTAATGTTCTGGGCTGCAGAATGTCCTAAAAAGAAAGCGTTGTTTGCCTAATCCACCTTACAATGACACTTGTTTGTACATGTTTCCCTTGTGTGAGAATTTGCATATGCAAATAAATAGTTTCTCTGCCCCATTTGTCATGGCTGTTCATTACCCATGAAGAGGACATTGTTACTAGGCTGTTACTGAGTCTCCCAAGACGGGATAGTGTCAACCAGCCCAGCTACATTCTTTCATAATTTGTTTCTGATTAATAGACCAGAGTGAGTCTCATTCTTTTTGGGCATCTGTAAAAGGAAGGTCACTTCTGTCACAGAAAAGAGTTTCTGCGGTAACTGAAGGACTTTTTCTTCTTCTTCTTCTCCCTTGTCCACCCATTGGTTAACATAATCATATTTAAAATAATAGATTCTTGTTCTAAGAATGCCTCTACTAATAATCTCTAGTTTCCTAAAGCAAAAAGATAGGAAAAGAAAGGAGATTCTGTTATTGGAATATTAATCCTGTTTTTGACAGAAAGGTAAACTGATATAATTGCTTTTCAGTTGAAGGAATGGGGGTTTATACAAGTGTGAAAGCATCGGAAAAGGATTAGCATTTTTTTGCATAATGAAAAGCTCTGTTGAATAGGGTCCTGAATGGCTGACTGAATGACTAAGATGAAAGGAAGATGAAAATGCAGGCTTCTCTTTCTTTATGTCTGTGCTCCGCTCTCTCTAAAGTTATGTTTGTCCAAGACTTGAGAAAACAAGCAGGGGCTCAGATTTCAGCAACTTTATAAGATGCTGTGTTTTCATCATCATTGGGATGTAATGTGTATGACAATAGTGCAGCTAGAAGATGATCAACAGAGGTTTGTATATAGAAGAGTTTCAGAAACATGCCAGGCTAGCCAAATATTGACTATTGGGTATGAGGAATTCCCAGCACTTTGCTGGCAAAAACAATTATTTTAGAAGAGCCAATAATATGGTGTGGATATTTAATTCAGTTAATGATGGAATATAAAGTGCCTGTTTTTTACCCCATTGGCTATAAATAACTATCTCGATTGGTGAAACACTTCACTTGGGAAAGAGTTGTGTAATCTGACTTTTGGCAATGTTAAGTGTTTTAAGTGGCCTATCAGCTTTTGTAGCTGGGAAGGGAGAGAAGAGGGTACAGATGTATTTTCTTAAGATTTAATTCATGAAGTTCTGAACGCAGTCTTCATGTTGCTTTGTAGGTGTATTGTGTATTTTATTTAGAGATAAGTCTTTAAAAGTGTCTAGGTTTTATAAGTTCACTCTTGGAGACATTTGTAGTAGGGTCCCCTGTCACTAGTTAGGGATGTAACTGGTTATCAGTTGACAATGTGATCAACACTCTTAATGATGTTTCTTCAACCATAATTAGGACAGTTAAAATACCAAAAGTGTTAAGACTCTTTCAAAGGTGGGAATTGGTTCTTTTGTACATATGTGAATCAAATACAGTGCAGATAATTATTTATATGTATACATTTTAAACAAGCTCTTTCATGTTTGAGGTCACCACTAATGATCATGGCTGCCTCAGAACAGGACTAAAAGATTTCATCAGATATTAACCCAACTTGTTTGTTGCTAGATTTTAGAACTTCCATTTGCCTCATCACTTTAGCAGTTTTGTTGTTGAGGTACTATTAAGATGGTTAGATGGAAACTTGGGAAATCACAAGTATTTTTACATAAAGTGTAAGGGTTGACTCTTGAGTACAGCATATTGTAAAGGAAAACTGTTTGATCTATGTTATACAGTTCCCCAAATTTTTTACTAGAGTCCTTTTTAAAATTTGTCAAGAAATTCTGGATTGCTTCAGAAACTTTTATGGTTAACTTTATGATATGCTTGAAAAAAGTCTTAAAAGAACAAAAAAATCCACATGGAGGCTATTGTTTTACATGCAGAAGGGCTTATTAAGGTATTTCCATAAGAAAATGTGTTAATTTAAAAAATAAATTCATTTATATTTTAAGACATTGTTAACCAGGCACCATGTGTTGTAACTGGCAGTTTTCCAGCCACCATGGAAGTGGATCACACATGGGTTAATAGTAGCTTATGTGATGTCTGCATTCTTATGAAATGGGCAAAAGCCCAGGGTATTCTGATATCAAGATTTTAGAAATTAGACAGAAAGCAGAATATATGTTTATATGTGAACAGATGGACACATGTGAGAACTAAAAGTGCACAATTTCTCTTGGCATTTGTTTTAGTTATCCCTGATGATATAACCAAGATCTTAGTGAACTCACAGTCTTTGATGGCTAAAGACGAAATGGGCTTTTAATGAGGGCTCAGTGGCATTATTTTCTTGCATAAGGATTGTGCCCCTTGTGATCTTGCTGGACTTGATGTTCTGTTAATTCCCTAGTTTCAGAGGTTCACAAGTTGCCTTGAAAGTTTGATATGGTTTCACATTTGACATACAATCCTCAGTTCAAGAATGGCTGCTTTCTAGTTTCCTTTTCTTTTAAAGGTTTGTGAATAAAATAAAATATTTAAGGCATACTTGAGTTTATGTAATCGACTTAAAAATGATTTTGGCACTAAAGTCATATTTAGTAGGCAGCTTATCTCTAATATCATTAACCACCTTAACATTCTAGAGACTGGATAAAATAAACAAATACAATTTAAGAATATGGGCAGACTGACTTAGTTAATACATCATATTGTCCTGATGGTCCAAGAAAAGTTGTGAGTAGGTGTTTTGGTCATTCAGGTCAGGAGTTCACACACCAGCATCATAATTCAGATAATAGATCATTTCTAATGTTTGTCTGACTTGAGGACACAACAGTGCTCAGATGATAATTACTGAATGGTATGCACTATAGGACATACCTCTAATGACAACATTTATAGGTTTCATTGTGTTCTAGCTATAAAAAAGAAATCATTCTGCAAATATCTACTCAAGTCTAAATCATTTTAACCAGGGAAAATTGACTTTTGGGTTAAAATATGCATTTTATAACTGTCCATAAAATTCTTTTCCTTCACTGTAAAGAAGAAAGGAAATCCATAGCTCTAACAATGTTAAAATACAAAAACATACGAGCTAGTGTATGCCACCTGGTTATATTGTTAAAAACAAAATGAAACATAACTTGTTAAGAGGGAAGTTTTGGAGGAATCTTAAAGTTTGTCTGCTTGGAATAATAGGTTGAAAAAGACCAATTATTCTTACATTTCCCATGGTATTTTCATTAAACCTGAAATAGCTTGCTAATGTGGATTTTCAAAAATATAGTGATTAGTAGTTTTTAAAATACCATAAATTTTGGAACAATGCAATTAATACTTAAGATTTCCTGAGCCCATTAATTGAAAATTAGAATTAATCTTCTCTTTTGGTTTACTGGATACAACTGTGTTTCATCATCCCTAACACTCTTACATTCCTGTTCACTAGAGTATATACAGACAAACAGACACACACACACACACACACACACACACACCCCTACCCTCTTTCCATGTTAGGCCTTTCTTTCCTCTTTAGATGCATTCCTAGTGGTAGCTTGTAAAGTTTTCCCTTCATAGGCGAAACTTTCATCTTGTAAGAATTGGCCAATATAATCTCATCAGAAAAGAGCAGCTAGGGAGGTAAGGCAATTAGAAATTACCAAAATGCCAGAGTCTGGGAAGTGGCCTTACCATCGTTCGGTTCAACTAACTAATTTTAAAATATGGGCTATTGAATTAAAGATAAGTTATCTTTGATTACCCAGCAAGGTAGGAAAATGTCAAGACAAGAATTGACATACTCAAGCTCTAGGACCTGTGGTCACTCAACTGTATTGGCTATTTGAAAAATGTTTGTTGAATGAATGAATATGAAGGTTGTGGAGATGGTGAAGAGGAGGAAAGGAAAATATGCATGATAACCTGTCTTGTCTGAGAGAGTGAGCTCTCTGTTATCGAAAGGAGACAAGTAGAATCTGGATGGCCTCTTGTTATTGTGACTGTTAAACATATTTTTGTGTTAAGCAGGAGGTTACACAAGGTGCTCCAAATGGACAAGAAGAGCCTACGATTCATAGAATATTGATGATTTCAGTGACTTAAAATGTATTTATCACAATCACAAACATGGTGTGAACAAAAACAAGGCTTCACTTCTGTGTAAAGAAAGGATATGAAGTCAAGGCTGTGATGTTTTGGAGGCAGCATAATATAAGACCAGACATTTTTTGATTCTGCTTACTTTGGTTTCCTTTTTCTTTTTAAATCATTTTATTTAAACTTACATTTTAGATATTTTAACATCTACTACATTTGTTGGCAACTAAATGCTTAATAGGAATTTTATTCAACCTATAAGTCACCTGGATTGCATTTCTGTTGTGGGTGCCCTTGTCCAAATTACTTGATCTTCCTGAGCCTCAGTTTTCTCATCTGTATATCAGGGTTGCTATAGAGATTACATAAGACTAAAGTGTTGTGAATGTTAAAATAAGCGATTGTGGCAGGACCTGACAACTGATCCAAAATTTCCCTTTTTGTTTTTTCCCAATAATTGTTTTAAAGTAATGATCAACTAAAGAGCATTTGATAAAGCAAGTCTACATAGATATTTTGAGTAGAGTTTCCCCTCTCTCCTACAAGAAAAATATATGAATTTGGCAATGGATATGTCTAAGAGGTGGAGGAAAGAAGTGGTATCCTTCTTTTCATATTTTCTCACTCACAGGTACCCAAATGGCATCTAGGTTGACAGGTGGATGCTCCTCCACATCTTTATCTGCCACTCCATCACTACAAGTTGGTTTGGTCCTGAGGGGCTTCTCGGTATTTAATGCATTTCTGAATCTTCATTTTTTTTTTTAAAGAAGCAAATTAAGACAGAAACAGCTTTTCAATAATTCAGACCTTGGTCTATCCACATGAACTCAAGATTCCAGACCCTCCATTAAATACAATAATAGAAATGACCGTAATGCTTATTTCAGTCTTGAAGTTGAAAGCCTTCGCTTGAAAGCCACCGAATTAGAGGATTTTCCGACACTGGATTATGTACTTGCTATTAATGATATTATATGCTTGATATTGGTGATATTTTCGTATGCCAAGAAAGGGGAATGGATACTATTACATGGTATCCTGTTGACCAAAATTTATACCAACCTAGAGAAGAGATCCAGCTATTAATAATCCAATAATATTATGAACCCTTAAATTTTCTTAGGTTATTTTATAGCCAATTTGTGGGTCTCCACCTGGTTTATCTTTTGGGGAATCACAGTCCTTTACTGTTTTATAATAATGCATTATTCTGGAAGACTATCCAAGTTCAAAGATGGTAAATTCATGATGAGTTAATATATATAAGTACAATTTTTTGAACCACCTGGAAACTAAAGTTCTGTTTTTTAATCTGTTTATTTTTTATACATTTTTTATTGTGATACATATAAGATACACCTTTAAAATTATTGTTTATAATTTTATGGGAAATCTAAGTACATTTGGATTATAATTTTCTAATTTTGTGTTTGATTATTGTTTAATATTTATATATGTTTGGTTCATAACACTTCTTAAAAATAAAAGTGTATGCATAGCCTACATTCTAGTCATATTTATAAGAGGCCCTGGACTTGACATTTCATTTGAAGCACATTTATTTAAGATAAAGCATTTTTTAATATTAATCAATATAAGGATGTAATTCATGTAGAGAAAGCAATTAGCATCTTAACATTTTTCATGATGCTTGTTTAAGTGTCTCCTCAAATAAAACTGCAGCCTCCATGAGGGTAGCACCCACTTTTGTTTAAACACTATATATCCACAGTGATGGATATACTATTGGCAAATATTTGGTGCTCAGTAAATACCTGTTGAATGAATGAATGGATAAATGAATGATAATTAAAAACATAAATAGAAAACTTCAGTTTACTATACTACTGGAATCTGCCTTTCCTCCTGAAATCTAGGTACTGAAAAAAAAATCACCTTAAAAACAACTGGACTTGTCTTGGGAAATTCCACAGAGCAAACCATCTTACAGAGAAATCTAAATGGGTTTTTATATTAGAACCATAGATTGTTTCAGTCAGAAGGGATATAGCACAATTCCCTTGCTGAACCAATGTGGAAACTGAAGATCATGGAAATTCCTGGGAAACATCACATAACTACAGAGTACAGCTGAAGAAATTGAGTGTGTGTGTGTGCATGTGTGTGTCCTCTTCAGTTTATTTGGCTTAGCTTCTCCCTATCCAAAAATTATATAATATTAATATGAGAATAATTTGTTATGCTTATGCTGGAGATTATTTTTATTTGTGAGATTTTTCCAAGCAAAGGAAGTTTTTAGTTGTTACAATTCCTGTGCTGGCTGCTCTGGGATTGTAAAGGTAAACTGTTAGAGATAGGACCAAAATTGTCTGAAAGGTGAAAGCTTGCAGGAAAAATAGGGTGGGTCATTTAGTTCTTGAAATGAAGCAGGGTGCAGATTAGGAATCATTATGGTTTGCCAGAAGTTGCTGGTCATAGAAGCCTGTTTAAGTGCTCACTGTCAACAAGGAAATCATGGGCAGCACTTAAAGTGGCTCACCTCTGATTTATTCATAAACCTCACACGAGCACTTGGCTTTGTTCTTACTCTAGTAAGGCGGTCTGATGCCAATAAGAACAGGAATAAAGAGCTCCTTGCATGGTCCAAGACTGAATAGCACTTTACCTCAAAGCCTGACCTCTTTTCTAGAAGTCTGTTATGCTAGAGTTGACTCTGATTGGCTGTGTCTCCTCAGATGAATTGAGAGAAGAGGTTATAACAAGTATCTACTCTGTAAACTCTATCGTGTACATAACAAGAACTATGTGACTGGAACTTGGGTTCTAACGTAACCTAAAGGTTGCCGTGCTTATGCTAAATGGAAAGGCTCTCCTTTTCAGAGCGCTTCAAAGTTTCACATTTAATAATAGTTTGGAAGGAAACTATTGCCTCTTTCTAATTGAAGAATACGATGATCTCAAAGTGGAATTGTTTTTGATAATCCCTTCCCCGATTAAAGTGAATTTAAAGAGATTTAGTAATATAAGAAATTAAGGGTTTGAGAATAAAATAGATACTACCTTGTGATTAAAAACAAAGAAATTGGTTGGCCTGCCAATTGGTAAACCATATTTATCTGAGAAGCTTCATTTGTGCCACTTCACAAATTATGCTCTGGTCCAGCTGCCCATGTTGAACGGAAGGGACCTGTGAGAGACAGTCAGCTGGCTGGTTTGCACTGGGGCAGAGGTTGAGTAGAGTTACTTAAATCCCCAGAGCATCATTTAGTTAATGTTAGTCTTTTTTTTTCCCCTCCTCCTGAACCTGCCCCCCTCCCTCCGCCCCCACCCCAACCATCCTGTCCACTCAGGCTTCCCTTGTCTTCTTTCGATGAAGTTCATCTCTTGTTACTTACAGTGCCTATATTTACAAATATTTTTCCTCCAATTTTCGCAACACATTACATGAACCCGGAAGAGCCATATTAGGAGATGGTGATGAGAGTTAATGATATATCTTTAGATAAAGCCATCCTCCCGTGCAATCACATCAGAGTCATCAGCTCATTTGTCATGGCTGAAGTGAAAATGTCAGGACCAATGAGTGTATGAGTGCTGAAGGGGGCGAAAGGGCTTTCGGAGAGAGACATTTTTGTGCTGGGAGTCGGCCATGGCTTAGTTTTAGCTCCAGGGAAATATTGGGATTAGCCATCACTGTGTACAAATCCTTAGCACAACAGAATTAGTTGGGAAAATGGGGAGGTGGGGGTCATGAGGATGGGCACATTTCTGGAGACATTCTCCAGGCTACAGGCCAGAAACGGAAAAGAATGAGGTGATTAATAAAATTCTTTTAGGGATATGTTGTATACAGGTTCATCAATTTCAAGACTGAAGTCATAGGTTTGAATGGTGTCAAGGAAGACCTGCGTAATATACCACTAAATATGTATATGTGGCCTCTGTTTTAAATTTAGCTGCATTAAAAGAATTTCAATCTTAACATCCATTTGAAAAGTTTTCAGAAAGATAATATTGGAATACACAAAGATAACATTCAGGCATAAAGTACTTTTGACATTATGGTAGAATGGAAGTTAACACTTAATTTAAATAACAATAATTATGATGAAATACTTGTTGCATTGCTGAATTTACGCAAAACCAAGAAGCTAAACTTTCTTTACAGAGACTTCATTCTGAAACTTTAATTGAAAAGCAAGTTATTTTCTTTAGCTGCAGAAGTTCTTATCTTTGATAGGCCAATACTAGCAGATTTATTTCATTTTAGGTCCAGTTAACTGTTCTCTTTCAGATAATGTACCCACACAACCTTTTCTTGTTTAATTCTATTGATTTACAGTGTTAAAGTGAAATAATCCGATACCTGTTTCCTGCCCTTTGAGTATTTGTCGTCAAAGAGGCTGATTAGCTTTTCCCCCCAGCTCTTTAACTGTTTTAAATGTATAATTATCATTGCATGTCATTTGATAGCTGCACTAATTGCTGCCAACTATTGTCTGTTTGCACTTAATGCTGAAACCTGATCAACATCCTGCTTTGGTTGATGTTTGGTGGTAAACTTTAATTAACTCTTATTGCATTGAAGAAGAGTTCAAGCTTGGTGCTAACTAATCATTTACCTTCATTATGTCCTGACAGCTCCACTTGTTCTTGGTCCTAATAGATACACCAGTCAGTAAATAAACCTGCAAACCTCATGACTTGTAGTTTCTCCACACTGATATTTTGCTACTTAAAGTATAACATAATTGGGCCCAGATAATTAGTTAGTTAGTTTAGTATCTCTAGTTTTGTAGACACTAATCTTAAATTGCTTCTTTCATGCTGGACAATTTCATTTTAATAGAAACTGTAGATTTGAGATAACATTATTTCTTCAACATGGTTCCTCTGAACATGCATCTTTTGAATCAATACAATTAAGCTTGTCTCCTGTTGGAATTCTTGTAATTATTTTTCCTGAGATACTTTTCCTGTAATGATATTGAAGTTAAAGTAATCAGGTTACCAGCAGATCATGTAAAATTCAACTCAAAATTGCTGGCTGCTTGATTTTAATTTGTCTGACATCAAGTTTGTTTGAAAAGGGATAATATGTGGGTAAACCAAGGAGCTTATAATTATGGTTGACGGTTGTTTGTTTATAATGAAATCTAATTAAAGTTCATACATTTAAAATACAAAAGCTAATTACTGAATTGCTCACTTCACTGATGGGCAGCAGTCAAATTAACTTTCAGGCCAAAAAAAAAAAAAAAAAAAAAAAAACCTAAATAAAAATCCCCAAACAAAAGCCTCTTCATAATAGCAATAAAATAACAACTAATCTCAGAGCTCAAACATAAATTTGACAATATTTCATCCAGAAGAAAAGTTGGCATTCTACTTATGTTCTCTATTATGCTAGTCCTAATGTGGTTTCTAATATAAAGTTATTTAAAATATTTACATGGGATGTAAAAAGGCACTTGTATTTGGTAGATTCTAAGAGTATTACATAGTAAGATGTACTTGGTAGTGATTTAAAGAATTTATGCCTATAACTTTCTTCAGTGAAACTATTTGAAATCATGTAAAATTATTGAAATCATTGTTCAAGAAATAGGAATGTTTGCTGGAATACTTGACCTGTGATTGATTTTATGAAGATAATTATGGTAGGTTTAGCCTGCAAGAAATGACGTTTTTTTTTTTTAAAAAGTACCTATGCTATTATACTTACTGTTATATTGGTTATGAGATCATATTGGTAGGGATTGTGAAATTGAAATAATTATACAATTGTTTTTTCTTTGAAATATTTGGTTGTCAGTAGTTCAATAATCAATTTCATATATGAATAGACAAAGGAGAAAATAATACAGATGCACGTTAAAATATACTGTCTTTGCATTGCCTTTCATATGTCTTTACATGTGAAATAAATTGTATGTGCACTGGTTTTTACTAGTCTGGTATATCTTTTTTTGAAGCCAAATAGTCTACAGTTATATATAACTTAATAAAACTAATTAAGATAAATTTTTTAAATGTACTTATGTGATAACTTAAAAGATTATCAACTATGCACTCTTAGATTATGCATATGCCAGAGAGATTAGTCAGTTACATCTTAAAGACGAACAATATAACATATGAAAAACATGGTAACTGTGATTTATAAATTCCAAAAATGGTTGAAGCAGTTCATGTTTTTCCAAGGAGAACTAAAGTGTTCTGTGTTAAAGCTTCATGTTCAGCAGTGTAATTTACTTGAACTTTCAGATATGGTAGAAATTGAGGGAGGGAGTCTGTGAAAGGAAAATAATTCTGTCCATTATTGAGATCCCTGTAAATGTAAGTATAATCTACACAATCTTTTCATAACTGCAGTGTATATTTGTGTGCATTTTATTAAAGTACCTGATTGATTTATGGACTAATATTTATTTAGGGAAGAAAAATTAAAAGGATCATATAGTCATTTAATTCTAATCCTACTTTGCATAGATGAGCCAAAAAGAAGATGATTAATGCTGAAGTATGACTGGGTCACTGGCATTTGGAAGTACCTTTTTGTTCAATAAAGACAGGAAAAAAAAGTCAGTATATTCTCAGTATTGGCAAACAACAGCTTTCTAGTAATACTTTAGCTGATTAGGACATCCTTAACCTTTAATGAAGCAATCACTACAAAGCCTTAATGTCAGCTGGAATACTAGCAAAACAGTATCAAAGAAAGAATCAGAAAGAGGCACTGAACATAATTACAGTTCATGTCCTTGTCTCACACCAATGCAAACTATTCATTTTCAATTAGAATGAATAAGAAAATTAGAAATCAACTAGATTGGTTGCAAGTACCGAAGTTTGTTTACAGAGGGTAGCTAAATTATTGGGTCCATCTTGCACACTGATTATAAAATTTTCCTGAAGCAAACAAATAAAATGAGTCATATAATAGTGTAATTTTGTTAAGGAGAGATTATTGATTCCTCTCTAAGGAAAGTAGCTGGAGTTTGATTAAAGTTTTGAAGAAAACTGAGTAAAATTCCTATTTCCCACAACTATTCAAATTTAGAACTATTGGACTCATTGGTAAAGTGCACATTTTCTCTTTAGCTCTCCATCACATATGTTTAATGCTATGTAATTGTTATATACAGTCTATGCAGATTTAGTGATGTGAGAGAGAAGGAGGGAAAATGAGGGTGGGAAGAGAGGAGGAGAAAGAAAAGAATGAGAGAGGGAGAAGAAGACTATTAATCACAGGGTCCCATTTACAGAGAAAACAAATCTTCATTGACTAGCTAACACTAATGAGAAAAACGAGAGGAAAACAGGGAAAAACGACTTAGTTGACTCACATACTCATACTTGTCTTTGTAAACTTTCTCTATTTAAAAAATGTGCCTGTTTTAAATGCTGAATATATTTGGTTACATCCTTCTATTCAAACTTAATTACCTTCTCCCCTTTGTCGTGACATGGGTGGAAAGTTTTTGCCGTGTCAGGAGAGGTCGTCACACATTCTTTTGCAGTTCTCTTCATTAATTCCTTCTTGCAGAAGCATTTTCTCTCGTGCTGGGAAGGTAGGAGGGTGTAACAGAAGAGCCCTGAAACATCAGCAGGAAGCTCTAAGCTGGTTAATGCAGTATAATTGTCTGGACATAGACTGGTCTTTGTTTGTGTGGTTCACTCCGAATCAGCTGTAATTAACTCCAGAGTGTTTCCAGATTGCCAGCAAAGAAAAATTACAGCTTTTCTGTTTTAAATTGTAAAGCTCACAAACATTAACTATGCAGATTGCATTTACTTTGATATATTTCTATCTTACAAGTGAAAAAGCTTGTTTGGCTACCCAACCCCCACCTCTAAAAATCTGCTTTTGTAAGTTATTTGATTTAGTGTCTATTGGAACATAATGACTCCTTAATAGTTGGATTTGAAACCTTTTTTACTTAATATTTTCTATCCTTTTACATCCTTGCATTGGCCGTCTTTCTTGCTAATGTTTTTAATACTGTAGTGGGAAAAAAGTTATGCAATCTTTCATGAAATACTCCACATATACTAAAATAAGCAAATAGCAGAGTAAGATGAATTAAAGAGAAACACTAGCACCAACCTAAGACTGAGATCAAAGATGTACCTGACGTAACTGGTACTTCCACACAGGTATTTACCTGTGTTATGATATATCAAAAGAGAGACTGAGAAACAGGCAATTCTCCTACCCTCTTCTCTGAGTTCACACACCACACCCTTTTAAAAGCTTCTATACAGTAGTTTATAATTATGAATTCTAACTTGGGTAAAAGTGAGGTAGCGATAGCGGTGAGAACTAATGCAGCCTTGTACACAAAAGATTTGTCAGCAACTGATGCAAAAAAAAAAAAAAAAAAAGAAGTCCAGCCAAAATTCTTTTTTTTTTTCTTTCTTCTGAATTTAACAATAAGGAATTTAAGCCTCAATGTGGCTTTAGCAACCAAAGAAAAGAAGCTCTTGGTGTCTGCATAATACCACTTTGATGGATTTTTTTCATCAGTTCTCTGTACGTGGCAACAAATAAACAAGTATAATTATACTTGTGAAGGTCTATTCATTGCTTTGTCAGGATTAGATATATGTGCCGTTTTCACACTGTGCCTCTCTTTTGTCTTTGCCTAACTCACTATGACATATTGATAGAGGATTTGGAATGGGGAAAAGGCCACAGCAGAGACAGTGATGACCTTTTGGAAACTTGATATAATTCAAGGATTTTTATCTATTTTCTATTTTTTAAAATTTGTAACTAGTTACCAAATTATCATGTAAGTGGACAACTTTTAACCCACATAAAATGGAGTAAATAAAGACTCAAAGTGTTATGACATGGCTGAAGAACAGATGAGAATAAAAACAATAGGCTAAGGAGCCCACTGGTCTTCTTTCCCAGCACTTAGCAGAGTGGCTAACCTAGCATTCCTTTCCCATTATTCTGTCCTCTTGATCAGATCACGTTCTTTTTAATCATTTCACAAACACTGTCTCACTGGACCGTAGAAGAGGGCTGGGACAATCTCAATTAAAAAACAGAGGTAAAACTGGCCTCTCTGATTTTGGGTTCTAATGGGAACTCTGCTTTCTGAATGCAAAGGAATTCTTCTATTGTTCAGAAAGCACCCCCTTTCATTAGCTAGGCTCCTTGTAGGTGGGTTTGGTCATTTAGCAGAGCAGAGTTTAGGCAGCAGTGACTGCAGACGAAAGCAAAGCAGAACAACTAATAAAAGTTCTTTTCTGCATATTGTCCATTAGTTCTGAAAAAGGGATTTGACATGATCAAAGTCACTGATCTTGTGAATTACTAAGAATACCAAAAATGTGTATGTACACATATTCTAAGCAGACCAGCAGGTATGTATTGCTTTGAATTTAGCATTAAAACTATGTTAGGTTTTCTCTCTGGGATTTCTTGAGGACTTTGGTGATTTTACAAACAGAATGTCTGGCAGTAGGGAACAGAAGTTGGTGAACACTAAATAAAAATCACCTTAAATGGTGAAGGAACTTTTATAGTGAGTGAACTTGTTATGCAGTCATTTTGGAATGAATTCTATGGTTTAAGTTAAATGGTTGTTTTTGTGGTCTTTTTTACTGGGACTTATAAAACTTTATCGTAAATTTCTTAAATGGGTCACTTTGATAAAAGAAAGACCTCGTCTGACATTGATGACAGTGAAATCACTTAGCATCGTATTCAGTGTCACTGTACATAAGGATCTAAATAACTTTTTATCTATACAAACTAAAGTGATTCCCTCAGAATATACTGAAAAACATTGTCATGGTTATAGTCAATAGCAACAAAATAAAAATTTTAAAATCAAATAATATATTATTAGCTATATCAATTTAGATAGTTTTGCTATTGTTGGTTTTAGGATGAAATGTAAATTTTATTGTATAGAAGACATGTATTTGACTTAGTTTCTGATTTATATGTAGCTTATTAAGAAGAAATTGATCGGCAATTTTCTGTAAAATTGTATGGGAGTATTGTACCAAAATATATCCTACCATATTGCTTTGACCTATGATGGATTCTTTAATGTGGTTTTCAAAATTTTTTATACAGCAATAATGTTACATTTTGAAGGTGACTTCTGGCTCTTTTAAGGTAAAAGAAAAAAAAAAAGGGATCTACTTTATGTAGGGAAATATTGAGATGATACGTTGCAGGGTTTATTCCACATCTGGCCAAAATTGTTAACTGCACATTTTATGCAATTCATTTGAGTTGCTTTTAGAATGTGTGTAATAATTCTAGCCGGCGACTGTATTTGTGGGATGAGAACTGTTGTAGGAGTGAAGATAAAACTAAATTCAAATAGCATATATAGCTTAGAAACTTTTTTATAAAGCTGTAAAATGTTAAGGAGTTTTCCTCACTCTTTATAATTAAAGTGAATTTTATTTTACATATCAGATATATTCATCATGCCTAGCAGGTTATCCTATCACTGGGGAAAATCACCCTGGGTTCTGGAACTTTATGTTTTAATCTAGCATCATTAATTTAGTCTTATTTAACACCTTGCATTCATTCCAAATTTCTAGTCTCTTTCTGACTCCCTCATTTCCTTCAGGCCAGCAAGAGATTATATTTTAGGCACTTTGGCTGCCTTCAGTATGAATACGTTGTTTGTGCAGAATTGGCAAATGCA